>NW_026623562.1:481683-483101 GCF_030028575.1 Malurus melanocephalus
TAATATAATATAATATAATATAATATAATATAATATAATATAATATAATATAATATAATATAATATAATATAATATAATATAATATAATATAATATAATTCTGTATTATATTAAAAGACATTTCAGCTAAAAAAGATATTAGATTTTCCCATTTCTGTTCCCATTTGACAGCTGTCAGCATTTTAAGGAATCAAACAGATTGTCCTTATTTTACTGTTTTTCAAAATCTAAAACCAGTTACTAATGAGCAAAAACATTTGCTTGCAGCCCAAAGTGATCCACATATCCCAAGAACCCCTCAGATAAAGTAGTTGTGTTGGGAGCCTGAAAATGACTTTTTTAGTGCTTATCGTATTTTCTGATTTGCAGGTTATCACTGTTCATTCCTCCTCTACCCAAACCTTGGTCTTATACATCAGCCCTACTGTATACCTTACTGCCATGAAGATAAAACCACGTAGCTGATCTATTCCTATCTCTGGCTTACAGCTACAGTTCCTTATCACACAGCTCCATACAGCTCAAAGACTCAATGTATACAAGAGCAGCAGCCCAAATCAGTTACTAACTATGATATCAACTACTACACTCTTCTACCTAACAATTCCAAAACCCACTCCTCAACTTGGATACTGATTATTCAGTACAGTATAGTTACAGCTAAGCAATAGCAACAAGGATATTCCTTACCTACCCTGATCTTTGCTTTCAGTAATTGATTTCTGGGAGGCCATGTGAGAGCATGCGAAGTTTGAGATTTTTTTTTGTTTGCTTAGGTGTTTTGGTTTTTGCTGGGTTTTTTACTTTGGGAGAGGTAGGTCTGGGGTTTTTCAGTTTGGTTTTTTGAGTGTTTTAGTTTTTAATTAAACTTTTTCCTTTACAGATAAAAATAATTGTTTAAGTATGGCTATAGTTTTTCCATCCCATATCAACAGCTTTTAAGATTTTACACTATTATTTGTAATTTGTAATCTCATTTTTTCCTATAAATGCTTATTTTTCATCTCTGGGGCAACATCAGCAAATATTCCTTTTTCCCTCAATAAACCTCTTTTCATAATGCATCAAAAGGAGAAATCTGAAAGTATTCATCTATCATACATAAGCTTAAACCAACTTCCCATAAGTATAAGTGTTTTGTTTTAGAAGGTTAATACTGACTGGGATCAAACAGAAAACTTATTTGTATTTCAAATTACCTAAATAAAGCATCAATAAGAAGCAAATGAAATACAAATTTCTGATTGCAAGGACTGAGGTATTAAATACAAAACTACAGAAACAACATTCCAAATAGCAAACCACTAATTCCTATTCAACATATGGAACTGTGCTATATACCTCACACTACACCTCACACCATTTTACCCTTAAATTTGTACGCAAAGCAGCAAAATAAAGAGCATGTAACCAAAATG
>NW_026623562.1:483206-524475 GCF_030028575.1 Malurus melanocephalus
TATTGTAGGTACAGCACTGAATACACATACAAAGCAGATTTATCTTTCACAAGCATCAGAGCACTTGACCAGGACTGGGAACATTCTTATTTCATAAATGGAAAAACCAGGGTGAAAGGTAATTTCTTAAACTCTGCAGCAGGCATGAAAAGAATCAAAGTGCATAATTACAATACCTTTACTGTATTCTACAGAGAAAATGTAATATCTTTAAATGCTAATTAACTGTTTGATTTGTAATATTAATATTGATTTGAGGTGAAACATGCTTAACTTTATCCAAAGAACAAGCAAACACTGAACAAACTAACATTCAACATTCCTCTCCATGCACCTCAAAACCAAGAATGTGCCAGATGCAAGACATACAGTATCTTGAAATTGTGTACCCTGCTTTCCAAAATACAGAAGACATTAAAATAATTGGTTATATAAATCTAACATCACCTACATCTACCTGAAAGGCCTAACATTTGTTGCTAGTTCATTGAAAGCACAGAATAAACAAGCTGCCCAGTACATTTTGGGGTATGTTTATATACCACGAAAACAATTCCAAATTAGACATAATGTTTATTTACATCATCAATATTCTATTCTTGATTTTTTTTTCCTATTTGTAATCTTTTCTTTTAAAGCATATTCTGAGCAGGTGATTCATTCTCTTGGTTCACTTTAGTATCTATATATTTGGAATTTCATACCCAGAATTTTTCTATGGTATCCCCATTTAACTGACATATTTTATTTCTATATCATCTACTTACCAAAGAAACATGACTACCTCACACTAACTAACTACAYAGTAGCAGCCTGTTAGGCTAGAAACTAATTATTCTAATTATCTTAGGGTTTACAGCTCAGACAGATTCCTAACTCCTCATGAAATCTCCCATTTTCTTGCAGCAGAAATATTGAAAGCATTGCTGTTTTTTAAAAAGAAGCCATACGGAATGTTTTTGTGCATTTGCCATAGGCAAATAGTCTTTTCTTCTGGACAATTTGATCTTGCACTGTAAATCGTACACCAGCGCATGTTTCACTCAGAGATCAATTCAGTAAATGGAGGAGAGGAATTTTCTGAAAGGGAAGGATTTTGCTTTAAGATCTTACATATCATCTTCTTTTTCACTTACTTAGTCAGAGAAGACAACTGGACTCTTACAGCATGTGACGTATTTCATTGCTCTCCTCCTTTTGAAGGGTACAGGGCTGTCAGAGCACAGAGAAGAGCAATAATGGAACTGTAACCAAGAAGSACTTTGTCTTTGGGAGAGCACTCAGAAAACATTAATTACCCAGAAATGGCTAAGAGGTCTTTGTTGTCTCAGTAAAAATGAAAGCATTTTTGCTATCTGAGACTTCACTCAAASTCTGACCTTACGTTCTGAAAGTCAGAACCTGCGAGACTCAGTAGCTTTGGTAAGCTTCATGACACGGCCTCTGCAGTGGATCACTGCAGAGAAAATATTTTCTGGTCAAAAACTCAAGGGCTTGTGGGCTGTGCTGTTTATTCTGCTGTACCAACAATTTAAACCTTATTACATTCAATTAACAGCTGAAAATAACTTCATACATTATGTACATTCACATATACACACAAATATGAACATGGTATGTGGCTCAAGCAACCACTTGGCTCGAGTAACCATTTAAACAATGTCACTGGAATAAACAAATCATAGTGGCATGCACTCTGGTTTCATTTTTAAACCTTTTAGTATTCACTTTCATGAAAGACATGAAAGTAGGCTTTTATAGAATATATACAAGATAACAAAAAAAAAGTTCACACAGCAGTCTCCTTTATTCCTATGATTGACTAATCTTCAATACAAAAGCGCAGTTGAGATCTTAGTCAATTCAGATACACAGCTTTTCAATAAGAAAAAAAACTAAAATGAAAAAGATAGTGAACAGAAGTGTTTAAGAACGGGAAATTGATAAAAAAACACTTAAAACAGATATTCCACAGCCTAAGCTGCAAACCCGCCTTAGTTACCTGTAATCATTACATGAAATCATTAGCATTGTGACATTTTGTGTATGGAAAACAAAGCAGCAGTGTCTTACTGTACAGAAGTGTAAAAGACACCAAAATTGGTTGCTGACAGAAAATTCTGAGATGGTGTCAGAGGGTTTTTTTATAGCATAAAAAATACCACGAATAATGGCACTATTTGTATCAAATGAGGTATTATACAGATAATGAAAGTAAGGCAGTTTGTTCTAAAACAACTTYGAAAGAATATGAAAAAGGCACCACTTTGACCTCCTGAAAAATATACCCATGCACACAGAAACAATTTCACCACCAGTCCCCCTAAAAAAAACCCACAAAAAAGCTCAAAGCCAARCACTAAACAACCTATCACAAAGAATTTTAGTGTATTTAAAAAGCTTTTTAAAAAAAACTTGCCTAGCAAAGGTAAACAGTGAAAAGGTGACGTTAACCATTAAACCCATATCACTCAACACTCTCTATTCCAAACCAAGGACCACACATAATTTTTTTAACTGATTTGATACTTTATCTGGTCACTTCCTGCATCCTCCCACCCACTTCTGAACAAATYTTGTGTAATAGCTCAGCTCTGTTGTCAAGGCATGGGCGAGATTCTAAAGGCTCAGAGGCTGAAACAGGGGATATCARGTACATGCCTCCTACTAGCTGTTAAAACTTTTTCAACTCTACCATGTACTTTCACTACTACTAAAAAAATATTTTATCTTAAAATAAGACCCAGACTTGTGCAGCAGAAAGAAAAATCCAGCTATTTTTTGCTGTGTGAGTCATGCATCAGATTCAGCTTTTAATCTGAGATCATTATTACCCCTAAACTTAGTCCATGCAAAGCAAGACACAGAATTGTTTCAACATAATATGTTTCAAAATAATATGTTTCAGAACATAGCTACCCAATTTTGAAAGACTGCATCTTGAAGGCATTTTCCCACTCTCTCGCAATATTGTTTCATGGATATTTAAAATTGGCAGTCTATTTCAGTGGGATGATTTTTTTTCAGTGTCAGCATCACACGTTCTGCCTTGAAATATCTATTTCCCATATTTCATCCTTGAAAAAATAGATTGAASTCAAGTTTCTGCTGGGACCCATAACTTTGAACTTCACCCATTCCTTGGTACTTGCTACACAGGGTCAACAGCAGCCAAGAAAAACATTAATGACACAACCTCTTTGAGCTTGGCTACCTCTAGGAWTTCTCTATTAGAAAGTTCCATATGTTTTCTTCATCTCAAAATACTTATTCTCACTATAATATAAGCCAAATTTTCYTCCACTGTGAGGTTGTTAAGTCTGCTCTTGATACAGACTGGCACTTTTTCAGCTCCCAGGTAGCTCTAGGACCCTCCTGTCTTATCCAAAACACGACAGAAATCTCCTTCATAAGCAGGCTTCAGAAAAATGTCAAAACTGACAGTATGACTCAAAGATTAAAAAGAGTGGGGGAAGGAAGTTTTCATGCCTTATTAATACCTATTAAGAAAACCCCTCTTGTAATTACTGARTTTTGTGCAGCACAAAGAAAGAATCAAGTATTGTTACACAGTCTGTTAAGCAATTTTTATATCACCAAAACTGCAATGTGCTACAATAAATTTTACTTAAAGACAATTTTTTCTTGACAGATAAAAAGTCAATACAGAACATTTTGAATGTTACTAATTTAAATCAAATACATCACAAAATCTACCTAATGACAAGAATTCTACTATGGAAATAAAAATTTTTTTACAGATTGAAACACAATGACTTTAAATGTTTAAAGTTGTATACCTCATATGTGTGCATTTCAGCCCTTTAAAATAGATCAATTTTGTACTGCAGTCCTAATTGGCTGTTGTCAGTTCTATATATAAGCTTCCTGCTTAMAATGTATTTATATCCTTTCAAGTGGGCAAACTGGGGATCCTGCTCTACAGTACTCATACTTAAAACTACTTCATGATTCCCAATATTAATCCTAACATATAAAAGAAAAGGAAAAACAAACCCAAAGCCCCCACCAAACCCAAAAATTCCCACACAGAAGAAAAAAAAAAACCCAGAAAATACACCCTTTAATAGTCCCTTCCCTTTTTATACTGCATTATTTATAAAAACAAAAGACCCCATCATCTCTTAAACTTTACATGCCACACAGTCAAGCAATAACRAAATAAACTAATTTCTGAACTTTAAGATTTTTCTGTCAAATCCTAATATTTAGAGAGCAAATCTGATTTCTGTTAAATATGATTTCTTCAGCTAAACTCAAGCCACAAAATACTTGGTTAAACACATTTATTTTTTGAGTCACAACTATCTTTCTCTTGATTTTCTTACTGAAGACTTTTCCATTTCATCAAATTATACTAAAGGTATCTAGGATTCTGTGCCAGAAGAGCAACAAAAAGCTCCCCGTCTCCTCAAACACCTACAACCCATTCATTCCTAACATTTACCTCCCTTTCACCGTTAGTCAAAATGATTTATCTTCTTCTCTCTGATCAATAAATTTAAAATAACCAAGTTTTGGCCAAGTCYTTGTCCTCAGGCTAATTTTCACAAGCTCAACTTTTGCTCAAACACTCTATAGCAATTATTTTCAACTAGGTGAACTAAAACAAAAATCTTCCTTTTAACTACAATATACATTGGTGAAATGCAATGAAAAAATGTATCACTTTAAAGTTCATTTTGAAATCAGGACTGTGATGTGCTTCAGCAGCAGCAAAATATGGTTGCACAAATAAATTTCCAAGAGTACTAAAACTTTTTCAATTTTATTTTTTGTCAGTTGCTACCTCAGTTTTTTGAAATGGCTCTGACCATGCTCTCAGTACTCACCTTCTGTTAACACACTATCAGCTACTTGTAATTGGGGCTTTTTTCAGAGAAAGTTTGCAAACCAAGGTGTGTCACATAAGCTTCAATCAGCGTAGACAGGGAAGGAAAACATAGCAGAAATGATAGGAAGAGTAAAGTGCCACTGTACTATATAAAACACTGCTGGTCATATACTAATTTTCATGACAGATGGTGACATTGTGATTGGCAAGTGGCAGTAAAAAAGGGACCTCAGTGTTTACAGAAGGTAATTCAAAACTTCATAGACCATTTGTGCTGAAGATGCTGGCCAAAGCTGCTGTAAAGCCATCACCATCGTGCGCTGGAAAACTTCCACCACAGTCCATGCCAACAGCTCTAGACAACTCTTCTCAGAAGCCACTGGCAAAGGGGACTTATTTGGACACGGGGGGCCCCTGACTACCAGAAACACTGCGATACAATCAGCACTGAACTGTGGGCCAAGTGGTTGGTGTGCTTTGAAAGGAAAGCATCTCTCCTGCCTTGGACACGAGATGAGCATCACCATCAAATCTTGACCTGCATGATAAATTCAACACTTGCTCTTAAAAAGATCACTGCTTGCTCCTTTCTTGATAACTATAATGAAAATATTAAGACCCCAAATGTTTGTCATTCAGACATTTTTGGTATTGATAGGACATTTTAGAGAGGAAGCTGTTCCCTCTTGAAGGGCTTTCCCTTTCAGTAACTTTAAAATCTAGGAAAGAGCACAGAAAATTATTTAGTATTTATCTTTGACATAATATTTCGAAATATCTTTGGCATTGTTAAACAAGAAAAAAACAAATCTACAGAATACCATGAAGGACTCCAATATCCTCTATGCTTTCCAGTCTACACCATGCTCAGCCATAAATCAGTGAGCAGCATGATGTCCTATCATAAAAATTCCATTTAACAAATATTTCTATTTCACAATATACCCTGAATTTTTATTCCAATCTATAACTTTTTATTTTTATTTCTGTTATTTCCTTGTCACTATTATGCAACCCTCTAAGTATCACTTTTAATATTTACAACCTTCACAGTTGCGCATTTAGAAACAGTCATCTCTTTTCTTAAACTATCTTGAGATTTTAAGTTTTTTTCTTCTTTGCCTAACCATYTATTGTAATAGAGAAACAAGACCCAATCTGGCACCAGTTTCATGTAATTAGCATCCTCATTTTAGACCTGATTAACTGTTACATCTAATAACTTCTATGCTCCCTTCTTTTTGAAAACTTTCAGTGTAACTCCACTGGTCACATATTTCAGATTTTACAGTAAAATGTAGATAATTAATTTGTAGAACAAATAGAGTGTACTTAGGTTCTTAATTCATGTTCCTAATGAATCTCTGCTTAATTCATATGTGCCAGGTACAAACAAAATCTTGGAATTCTAAAGAAAACARAACAAAAGTTTCTGAATTTCATGGAAAGACCCCATAACATACAAGGTGAAAAGATAACTGAGGGGCAAAAAAMAGCAACAGAAATCTGTGATTTTTGCGTGCACATGACTGAAATAGCTATAAAATTAAAAACTGCAAGTCAGATAACCTTTATCAACAGGACSATTTACAAATGGTAACAAAATGCAATCACTGTAATTTTTTAAAGTCACTGAATGACTACACACAATAGAATTGTCTACTAAGACAAAGAATAATCTCATATCAACAGTTTATTAATACAGTACTCCAGTCTGAAGAAATATTTAAAGAAGTGAATTAGATGAAGTACAGGGAACAACTATTTACTCATTAGGGAAATCAAGCACTGATATATTGTGTAAGTACCAAGAATATTATACATCTAAGTTCTGAAGTCAACTGATCACTCAAACAATGTGTTTTCATGCAAAAAAAAAAAACAACCAAAAAGCAGCAGAGAGGAATACTGGAAAAATACTATTCTAATACATTCATACTAAGTTACATTATTCAAAGAAACTTGTGATAAGAAAGGTATTCTAWGATTGTCTCTTTTACCTGATCATTTTTATTTTTGTAAAGATGTTTACTCACTACTCAAATGCTACCAGGCAGGAGAACTTGGATATCACCTCTTGCCGAAACAATCACTAATAATACCCTCTCTTTGCAAATTCAGCAGTGTGAATGTTTCCAGCACACAGTCTAAGCAGGGTTCACTATTTTCGCAGTTGTTCCTTTCACTCCTAAGTGAGCCAGGTCCTGCAACCCACTTTCAACAATATTGAGAAAGACTCTAGTAAAGAACAATGCCAAGTTGCAAAAGTTGGCAATTGGACTCATCAGAAAAGGCCAAACTAATCTAACCTACAAACAAAAAAATCCATAGTTTGATATGCTTCGAAAAGATAACAAGACATTTATTTGTTTGGATTTTTTAACTACATTTAGAAAATGAGACTCCAAGTGTTTTCATTGAGTGGCAATGCTTTCACAGTRAGAACTTGGTATAACTGAACGACATTGATGCAGTCCAGGTAAGTCTGTTCTATGTGCTACAGAAAGTATTTTCAATTCTAATGGTGTACTGCCATGCCACACATACACAATGAAATTTTCACCCTGATATTAGATCTACACTYACACCCTTCCAGGCAGAAACACATTTTTACAAATACTGTACGTTCTTCAGTTCCTTTACACAAAGATCAAAGATCTCTAAAATATTCCTCTGTGAATCAGAAATCCAAAACACCTTTACAATATTCTTCAGTTTTCACTGCAAGAAGGTGCAACACTAACTCATATCCAGTAAAATCCAGGACCATGCACTGCTGACCTGCTGAGGTTTTGGTTCAACTTGGCTGTACATTGCAAGTGGGTTTGACTGAGCAGGCATTATGTAAAGGGATGGACTTAAATAAAAGGCAGCCCTCATGTATTATCCAAGGCCTGAGGTGCTTTCAGAGTGGGCTGTAGACAATCCCAGACACCTGGCTTTTGAAAGACCACCAAGGGAATATGCAAGGGGAGAGGGGGAATGAAGGTCAGTAAAAGCAGGCTGAAATAGAATTTAACTAAATTCAAGCCTATTTTAAAGCGTTTGGGTCAGCAGCCTTGGAACTTTCTTTATAGTTATCAGATGCTGAAATATGCTTTTCTATCTTAAGGATAAAAAATGCTTCCCAAAGCAATTCATATTACATGCTTCAGGATTCAGCAAGGARTAGTACCTGAAAACAAGATGTTTTTAACTATAGGTTCAGAACACATTTTGTCTTGGCAGCTTCAGGTCTCTCTGGAAAAGTGTCAAAAGCAACTGTGCCATTCAAATTGGAGAGATGCTAATCTGAAGAGCACAAACTTGGCTATCAGATGGAAAAGCTACTGCCCTATAATCATGAGCAACCAGGGGTTTAAGCTAGGCTGGGGAAATGAAAAAACATCAATATAATCAGCTATCCAATACTCTGTTTCATTCAACTGTCTCTTCTGTCTTCCCAAACTACAGCCTGAAGTAGGTTCTCCAGAAACTGTCCATAAGAAAAGAATTCTAGAGAAAATCAGTACAATATTTTTTACTTCTTTTGACTATTTGTTTTCTTTGTAATGGTTTTTTTAGGTGCTTTTCTTAAAACTCCCCAAATAAGCAGGAACAGACAGAACATTTGCCTTCTCTTCTTTCCATCACTTTCTTTGCCTCAAATTTATTACAGTCTCCTTTTCTATATACTTCTCCATGTTACTTCCCTTCCACAGAACTGATTTTCAGTTATCTCTTTTTGATAAATTCCTGACTCCTCGTTTCTCCCAATTATTTTGGTGTTATCTCCCCACTTAGCCTCCTACACATTCTCCATCTGATGCAGCCATTTGCTGGCCGGTTTGGCTRTCCCCTCTGGAAGCTCTGGGGAAGCGGCCAGTGACCATACGTGTCAGCTCCCGATCAACAAGCCATCCAGCAACCTGGCAGCTCTGCATCCATCACAGCATCTGCTGCCTCCCAAATTGCTGTTCCAAAGCCAACAACTCCAAAACCAAAGAAAGAATAAGTGAGAAGCTACTGTGAGGAGAGGACGTTGACATCAATTAAAGCTTTTGGAAGCCTATCAGAATTATCTGATGCACTGCCATCCATCAACTTGCTATGGAAAAAGGGTGCCACCTGGTGCCCACTCCGTCCTCCTCTAACGAGTTACTTACCCTGCTCTTCCGGCTTTCCTGTCCATTTTTCTCCAAAAGATCACCTACTTTTCCACTATTAATCCTCCAAATTAAACATATTCCTATAATCTCAATGTCATGCAAGTTTTAACAGACCTTGAAATGTTTTCAACTTTTTATACACTGAAAGGAACAACAAAAATACAAGGAATGACCCAAACCCAACCCATATACTAGAACAAGTCGCCCAAGTAGGAAATGTCTACTTTTCTTATACAACAGGGACCCAACATAAATCAGCCTGATACTTCTTGCTCAATAATTATTATGCAGTAGGTCAGGACCCTCAAAGGACAGAAGAAGAGGAAATAAAAATCACTCAATCTTTGCTCTATAAAACCTGTTTAAAAATCAGTCGTTTTTCCCATTGTTTTGCTCTTGAGCTCTACAACACTATACTCAGCTACATAATCATTTTATTTCCTATGGTGCTGCTCACAGCTACCACAACACAAGTGAAAGCAAAGGTAGCTGTGTTCTGATCCTTTGAGGTAGATAGATATTCAATTATTTCTTGTATATACAGGATAGGGTTTTTTTGGTTTTGTTGTTGCTGTTTTCGGGTTTTTGTTTGTTTGGTTTTTTTTTTTTGGTTTTTTTTTTTTCATATCTGCAGTGAATAAAAACCCTAAAGGAAGTGCCTTGACTGGCTGAAAGACCCTCCAAGACTGTCTCTCAGCTGGGGAAGAAATACTTCCCCTCATATTTGCCATTTTCTTATTTGAAGCAGACAGTTAAAAATCGGGTTTATGAAATGTGAATGCTTTCTATTATTCTAGATTTTCACATCTCTCTGCTTTCCTTGTCAGTGGCTCAGTGGCTGCAGCCTAGAAAATGCACAGGCTCCAACATTTGGCAACTTTCATCTTCTGAAACTGCTTAGTACTAAATACAATATTCCCATGTCTGAGTTAAAGGAACAAAAACAGTTAAAGAAAAAAAAACCCACTCCCTATTACTTACTGCAAAATGGAATTCATACTTCATTTGTCACACTGAATAGAATAACTTCTTATTTTAGGACTCCTTTCAATTTAAAGACAAAACATTTCCAAGTATTTATTTGCACTTGGACTGGTTTTTGATGTAGAGCAGCTGGATATTTTGTGCCATTTCTACATCCATCTTCTAACTACGGCATCTTGAGTGATAATGGGAATATATTTGACTTGTTTTTATAAGTGCACTTGGGTTGCAATGAACTTCAACCCATTGATGCCTAAAAAGTGCCATTTTAAGACATTTTAAGATTTAAATTAGACTGAAGTAAAAAATAAATACATAACATTTTTTATTATTAGGAAAGTAATTTTCCCTTTTGATAAATCAAACAAATTTAGATTAGTTTTATTTGGGAAGGAAAAAAAAAAGGCACACTACAATAAAAAGTTGTGTTTTCCATACCGTTAGTTTAGAGATTAACTTACTGCTACTAGAGCTTACAATAGCCTTTCACTGAGCCCTCAGCCAGTTTAATGCTATTTAATATGTGGGCATGTGCAAATAAAATATTTTCAAGTTGCTACACAACTGTGTTCTATGTTTTAAACTTTTAATTCTGCATGATGCACATATTCACGCTTAAGAATACTGAGCTCTATAATTACATACAATACCTGCATACTTCAGTATTTATACACACACAATTATGCATGTAATAAATACTACAACAAATACATGTTCTTACAAGATACTTCAAAAATATGTCAGATAATATCAGTATGATTGCTCTGAAAAGAAAACTAAAGCAGAATTAAGAAGTGTATCCTAACCATTGCTGTGAAATAGAAATCCTAGAAGGGAAAGTGACAAGCTAACTCACGTGATAGGCCTGTTAAATCTAACAGAAATAGCTACACTTCTTGAGTTTTGTAAGGCAGGGAATTGCAAAAGCAGAGAAGGAACTGAAAATCCTATTCCTTAAAGATGAGGCAATTTGTTCCTAGGCTAAGGTACATATTCCTTTTAAAATGTAAATGTTTGATTATTCTCGTCTGGTTGTGAAGTCATTTATCCTTCTCAATCAGATCACAGTGTTCCAAAAAGACAAATATCCATCAAGTAAAAGGCTGTTGACTGTTCAACTCCTTTAAAAGTGGCCTTCTCCATGCTCTGATTAGTCATAATTTCCTGACCTATAGGCTGATGAAATGATGAGCAGAGAACAAGATGAGCCCTTTTATGGAGGAAACATATATAAGAACCTTAAAATTATTAATATAGGTGAAATTTAATTTAGAACAACATTACTAGCAAGCAGGATTATAAACCACTGCTAGCAAAAAATAAGCTGGTTAGATTGGAAGTGAGAACAGAAGCTCTGCTCCCCATCACTCCACTGCAGCTAATAAGATGCCAGACTCTGCATTTATTTCTTGCTTTAATGCTGTTCTCATAAGGAAATCTATAGGAACAGCTGACAGAAGATTTCTTGGCAGGGCAATTTCTTTAGAAATGGCAGCCAGCCACACCCAAAAGACAGAAGACACAAGATATTGTTCAAAAAATACTCACTAATCATTATAATACCCTTTAATAGAAGTAGTATTTGTGTTTAAATTAAAGATATACCATATATACACTTGTTAAAAGCTGAAGTATTACTATTTACACACAGTTTCCAGTTACATCTTACAAAAGGTAGACTTTAAAAATTAATTTTAAAATAAAAATTAAAARATGATAAAAATCAAAACAGAAAATATTATGTTCACCAAGAAAACATAGACCATTGTTTTTTTGTTAAATTATATATAAGTCCCAAGTCCAATATAAAACATTTTTATGYATCTTCTTAATGCAATATGTAACAAGCATCAGTGAAAATACTGCTTCACTCAAAGATTTACACAGTCTGTAATATGGTTGACTAATAAGATCCTATTATAGCTACTGATTGAATACTTCTAAGAGGGTTTCTTTTCTTGGAATAAGATCAAAATGCTTGCAGACTTCAGATTGCTATTAGACAAAATAATTATATGCTAAACTAATTACAACTAAAGCAAAACCTGACTTACAACTAATTAAATTTTATTGCATGATAATAAAGCATAGTCCTTATTTAACACAGGGCACAACCATAAATGTTTACAAACTCACCAGTCTGTATATTTATTTTCAGTAAAATGCCTAGATCACACTGAYGAAGTTGGAATGTGGCATGATTTGGACACCAAATAGCTCACTTAATAAAGCCATTCATATACAAGACAATAAAAATCAGATCAACATTCCTAAAAGATTTGCTCTTTTAAAATTGCTAAGAAGCAATTCTAAAATGAGAAATTCTCCATTAACATCCTATTTCATTTTCATGTAGTTCTCCACTGCAGTTTTACAACACGGATCAGGTTTAAATTTCAGGAGCAGATAAGTAACTTACGAGCTTAAGTTCAATTATCAAGGCTTAGAGCTAGATCTTTTTAAAAAGCCTATTCAGATCTATAAAAATGCTGACAGGCAGCTTCCACTGAATATGAAGTTAGATATTTCAGCTTAAAATCCCATTATATGACCAGCTACTATATGGCAACAGTATTTTTAACTTTAGCAGAACACTAGCATGCTTGTACAAGCCTAAGCAAATAATCAATGCTTTACCAGAAGAGAGCAAAGCAAGAGGATGCAGACATCAAGAAGGAGGGGTGAATATAATCTCAAAGAGCAGAAAAAACAGAGGYGAAAGAACCAGGTGAAACCACCAGACACCAAAGTTAAGCAGAGGCAGACTATAGCTTTCTTCTGGTTTTACTGACCCCATCCAGAATGCCAAAAACTGTTGTTCTCTTGCTACTATCACCAAGCTATTTCTGCTGAKTCCATACTTCTGCTATTTTTTTCCTGCCCTTCTCCCCTTGGGAACCAAGGGCACTACAACCATACCATTAACTCAGGTGCTTGTTGATCTTCTCACAAAATACTAGAATTTTCAACAAATGCTGCATAATTCAGAGATCTTCTTAATATATAAATTTCATTAAAGAATAATAATAATAATAGAGCAGAAAATATCCTTCAAAAAGATAAAGATGATCTTAAAGGCTCAAAACCTAAAGGCAAACTATAGTGTCACATGTTCCATGTGTAAAATGGCTGGAACTGTCCACCCCTTCAAATCATGCACATCTAAAATTAGCTTTCCATCATAAATGTCTTTATATAAATGTTCTAGGCCATGATAAGTATAAAACCATCTTGCCTTTCCCCCATCATGTAAAAMTTCTGTTTGAACAGTCTGATGAGAAAACAGAAGGGAATAGTGAAGGGAATGGGCTAGCAATTAAGCAATTTTATGAACAACATAATTAACCCTAATTTGCAGAGATATCTCTACTCTTTCCTTCTCTCTCCAAATAGCTCATCCTGTAGGGCACTGTTTMTCTCCTCTACCAAGCCACGTGGACTTGCACATTATGGAAACCCAATGTCTTTGGAATATTCTTCTCAGTTTATTTGAAATTGGCTAACAGATTTAAAACTACTACAGTGGGACTGATACATACATGGCATGACTGTAAACTGTTTCTTTAGAAAACCAAGCAAAAACCTTGAAAACATATTCTAATAATTAAAAGCGAATAATAAAGCACACAAATAAAAGAAAAAAATAGTAGATATTTAAAAAGCAAAACATAATATAGAATGAAAAAAGCTACCAAAACAAGGAAGAATAGGGGGAAAAAAAACCCAACAGAAAAACATGAAAAGAAAAGCAATCACATAAGTGCTTCAGTTACACTTTTGCATTCTGCATGCATATGCTTCCCATGTTTTATCACATTTCACTGAAAAACATGCTGGCTTTGTCTGAGCAGAAGAAAGGCATCTAACTATTGAATAAGCAGAGAAGTTAATAAAGCAGRTATTCTGAAACAATTTTATGCATCAACACACTTGCATAACAATCTTTTAAATATTACAATGATCCCCTCCCTACTGAAGATTTTCATCAACTTGGTACAACTTATTTGCAACAGCCAGAAGCCACAAGGAGCTTGCTACCTTAACTTCAATTTCCTAAAAATGTTTACTTTCTTCCAGATGGCAAGATTAAATTACACAAACACTGTCAGCAAGTTGAATCCTCAAATGTATTCATTTCCAACACAGAAGCTTCAAAACCATCTATAATTTTGTTACTGATGTTTGGAAACAGCTGTAGCTGACATGGCTTTGTGTTGTACATGTCAGCGTTAAAGGATTAAATATTCTTAACCCCCGATGGAAAAAACCTGCTCTACTAGCAAGACACAGTGTAAGGTACGTCCAAGACCAGCGCTACCATAGAAAGGTCTTATTAGTTCACTGATAAGCAAAAGAAGTCAAAGATGGTGTATCTGGCTTCTCTCTGGAAAAATACTGGGGGGAAGGCTGGAATTTAACGTATACTGGTATTTTCAAACATCGCATGGTTTGTGGGACACATTAACTTTATTCTCTAGCTACAAAAAACAAATTTAGATTATTTTATTAATTTCTCAAAGTATTTTTTTTAAATAATGCCATATAGTTCGACAATCAGAAAAAAATTAAAAGGAACTTTTATGTTCCAGTTTTGAGTGTGCTTATGTAAAAACAAGTTATACAAATGATGTATCACATGAGTAAATCCAAGTGCATATGTCTGAACAGTCTTTCTCAGGAAGGGCCCTTGGTATGACTGAATGCCCCACGTACACRACTGAAATCAAAACTGTGGTGATGTCTTCAGTTAAGTCAGACAGGTCAAAGGCCAGCAACAAACTGCAAAGCTTTGTGCTTCAGTCATCTTGTTACCTGACTCATGAATGGAGCAACAGCTCAGGGCCAGTAAGAAAAGCCCCAAGCATTCTGATGTACCCAGGAAAGAAAATAACCACTCCACTCTGCTGCAAAAGACACCCACCCATTTACTTGTGACCTCAGTGGGGTTGAGGGACTGAGCTTCAATCATGAAGCGAAGAAGCATTTTTATACACTTATACAAATTAAAGAAATTAATAAAGCTGTGGCTTTTTATATACACATTGTACCCATACATATTTTGTGCTCACTGAGCACATATAAATGTCATGAAGCCCTGTTCTATACACATTCCTAACTCTACTAGCTCTTGGTATTTTCACATTAAGGTGAGTAGGAGGTGATGTTTATAAATAATGTTGCAATTTCCTTGCTTACACACTTTTAAAAGAACCTTTTTTATAAAAAGTGTCAGATCCTAAATTGTCCACACCAATGGGAGGCTTTTCTCTGGCTTGAATGGCAGCAGAGGGAGGTCCCACTGCAGCGGAAAAAAATGGAAAGCAGAAGGAAAAACCAYGTCTGAGCAGTATGATTCCTGGTACCTTAGTGGAAATTTTGGGAGCCTTAGCAAAAGAATGAGATGATAAATTAGGGCTGCCCCAGAGAGTTCAGCACTTCAGCAGATCACATGGAGAGACTGAAGTAATACCAGAGATATTTTCCCCTTGCAGACGACACAGCATTTTTTTCTCTTAAATATTTCTTGAGATACATTTTMAATTCAACATGTTTTTTCATTAGACTTTCATGTCTTCCTTTTCCCTTCATTTTCAACTCAGTTTTGGCCATTGCAAGGAAACTCTCTCTCTCTGTCTGCTTCTGTCCCCTCCACTAAATACTTCCCCCCTTTCAGAGAGCTGCATGACAGGGAGGAATAAGAGACTTTTCCACATTTGAACTACACGGGCTTTGCCAAGCCACTTAATTCAAAACCTAAATGAGATTTAAGATTTCATTTCCTCACTTTAACACATGGAAGATCCTGGTTGTTCCTTTTGTCCCATCAATTCAGGGTATGCTTTGGCAGCAGAGACACTGAAAGCCGTATTCTGGGGCCTTGAAATGAACATCGGCAGGAACAGACTGTTCCATCAATTTTGCTACCACTTTCCCACAGATGCAAGCTGTTCGGTGCCCTGCCATTGGGAGAAAGTTATCCTGTGGTAAAACACTATAGAGAGTATAATCACTATGATAAAAAAACTCCACCTATCTTATTTCCAATTTTAGCGGTTTTCGCACATCTGACATATCGCACCCCAGCTGTAATGTACAGTAACAATTTGGAGGAAGAAACAGAATAGCAAAACAGTGGAACAGGTACCTGTAAAATAATTAGTTTCCTCATAAATGTTTACATATTTACTTGCATGCTACATGAATAAGTGAAACATTTTCTTAGTGACATAGTACTCTAAAAAGAATAGGCTGGGGAATTACAAAGACTAGCTTTGTTTCTTTTCAAATCAAATATAATCCTGTATATCACGTATTTCTGCAATCTAAGGCAAAAAAATGATGTTTGCACAAAGTATTTTGAAACAGAAAAATGTAGACTCTGCAGAAGTCATGGGCAACCTGATTTACAAAGAAAACAGCACACAAAATGACCCCTGTTTCAAAGTTAGAGCAGATGCACAATTGCAAGGTCACTCTACCATCACTGTTCAGACTAGGTCAGYTTGTGAAGACTTATTACTCCAAGCACACTTGCTGCCGTGACAGAGACCTCAGAGGCACGAACAAGCCCACCTTCACGCCAGACAGCTTAACTAAAATGTCTGTATTGCTTAGGAAGGACACAGTATCCTACACTGACACTCCACCACTTACGAGTCTGTGCAATAGCAATTTCAGTTGGCATAGAGTCTCACGTTCAGACTTCTGCTTTACCACATCATCTGGCCAAATACCTCGACTTTTTACCTCAGGAGGAAACCTTTTGGTTTCACTAAAATGGTGGGGACTGAGCTGCATCATTACGATTCACATGGATGTCAGCAGACTCTATTATCTGGTGCTCAAATCTGGTGAAGTAAGACTGTAAAGCCATCCAGCATAACTGCCTGGCATCAGTACCAGTGCAGTATGACTTTTCCTCTTGCCCACTGCTTTTGCTAACCCCACATCAAATGGGCAAGCTTTCATCTCATCCTGAACACATCCACTCCTTGTGCAATAGCAGTAAGGAGCTCTACCTCTGGAAATTCCCTGCACAAAGCCCCTCTAGGCAAAGTCTTTCGAGGGAAAGTCTAAAACAAGAAATAATGACAACAGCTAAACAGGATCACTAGTATCGTGTTTTCAAGGCAAAAAAAGAGAAGTATTACATTAAACATTTCAATTATGCTAAACACTAAAAAACTCTCCAGTCAGACAAATGTTTTGTACACCACTTCAAAATAAGATGTGCACATGGAAATGAGAAAGCTGCTGAAAATGACACTTACAAAATGGAGAAAATAGTAAGGATTYCAATCAAACTGACAGTCAGAGTAGCCTAACAAAGTTAAGCTGGAAGATCCACAAAATAACCTAACCACCCTGATGGACAAATCAAAGCCATGTCAGACATACACAAATTGTTAATGATGAGCTGACAGTAAGAGAAAGAACATCTCTTAGAATCAAAATTCAAGATTTCTTTTTCTGGAGGACAATGCATTCATTTCAGTACCTTCTGAACAATGATGCATGGACCAAAGAAACAGGCAAAGATGCAGCTCTTGATTCACAGTTCACTATGGGCAACTGATTCTCTTTCTAAAACAGCTTTAAAAAAAAAATCTTACTTCCCCAACCCTACTTTTCTAAGTTGATCCAACGGTATTGCCAAACTGAAATCAGAGAAAAGGTGATGGACGAAACATTCTCTTTTTTCAAGTAAGCTGTCCTTAATTTCACAAAACAAAGGAGACTTTGGAGTCTAAATGTTTTACACACTAAATGAGTATGCCTTTTTCATCTCAGTCGTCATCTGAGAACTTCCTAAACACACAATGAAAACACCACCTGACTGGGAATTCACCAGAGATGTTTTCCCCCTTTGGAATAATAATCCAGTCTGGTGAGCTGCATCCTTCATGCCCAGCCTTTTCGACAGATGTAGAGAACAGACATGAAGAGGCTGAGCACTGCACATCATCTTCCTCCTGCTCCAGGGGAGAACCATCCAACCAGGAGCTCAGCCACCTCCATCCAGCCTCTTTCAACCCAGCACAGCTCAGCTCACACTGTTTGAAACCAGGTTAACATTAACTACTCCAGTGTGTAAACCAGAAGGAGTCAAAACATAATATGCACATAGACTGGAACACCTCTTAGCCTGGGTTCAAAAGATGAAACAAAAATGCCAGAATTATCACTGTTTAGTCTTCCTTTGAAAAGGTAACTTGGGCTGGTTCATGAGTAGGACACACTGTTCTATGTCATCATCTTTTCTTTCAACCCTCCCTTATCGATAAGCATGGTCAGGCTCCAAATATCGTCAGGATCTTTACCTTTCAAATTTTTATTTTTCTTGATAACTACCTCACCTCTGAGAAAACATAAAAGTAGCAACTATACATATAGAAGCAAGCTTGTGATCCATAAGGGTAACCCAAGCTATATAAAGCTTTACCAGACTTTAGGACTCAGTAAAATACGGTCATATTGCTGTTAATTCATATTTTTATACTCTTGAGAGAATGGAATAACTTTATTATTCCATTTTATTATTACAATGTGTAGATAATTTTCTACACATTTTAACTGTGATCTATACAAATCTGTGAAGTCAACTACCTAATAACAGTTCTGTAGCACCAAAACAACAGACTTCTACTACCCAAGTTAAAGGACATGAGCATCAGTGTCTAGATATAAAACACTTCTCCTCAATGACTTCTTCGTCTTTCAGTCAGCTTTAAAGCGTAAGATGGAACTAAGGAAAAAAAAAAAAAAAAAAAAACAGCAAATCTACATTCACAAGACACACTCATGGGAATATTTCTGAGACTGCATAATTTAAGGCTGTGCCTGTGCTACCATGTACACTTTAGAACAATCACTATTTTAACTGATGGCAGCAGCAGGAAATTGGTGGTATTAAAATGTGTGAGCAGCTAAAACTCTCACGTAAAAACATTAACAACATGGTTAGCCAGCACCTTGTTTCTTTAAATATACCCAGGAAAGTTTTGCAGAGAAATTTAGTCACACTGGAACCAGGAAGCAACAGTGGTGATGATTTTCAAACAAAAGGAAAGGGAAAAAAAGTTTGAATGTTTGAATATGGCCACTTTGAAGAGTGATCATATTTGAGGACAGGCAATTCAAAACAACAGCTTGACATATTACTTTCATTTTATACGGAAGTATATATGAATGCTTCCAGAAAACTGTAAGACAAATAATGCACCAAGTCAAAATTAAGGTCAAGCCAAAAATAAGCCTATAAAGAATATGAACCATCCTCCATACAGCCTAAGGAGGAGTCAGGTTATAGGAGGGCCCTACTCTTAAGCTCTTGTGGTTCTACAAGCAAATTGTCTTCCATGGGCTCAGGTCTCTAAAATAAGGGCAAACTCCATGGGTTTCGTGACATGTAATAAACTGTACTGGTAACTTTAATTCATGAAAACTCAAAAAGGTTTGGAGTGTCAGTAGTGTTTCAATCTGTCCTGACAGCAGTTGTTCTGTCCTGATTGGGGGGGCAAGCACAAAAGCRATTAGAGGGCAGGCTCAGGTACCCCTGCACACAGGACTAATCTGCTGAATTACATCGGAAACACTGTGCCACTTACAGCATGAGAAACAAAGATTTTTTTTAAACTATGAATTTTGGAAATGTCTACTTTGACACATTATTTTCATGTTATATTTCTTCCCTTTGCATGTACAAAACCAGYCCCATGTGGATCACAATCTGACCCAAAAGCCAAACTGGCAATTGTTTATCCAAAATRAAACAAAAGTCAAATCAAGAGGGCACGCACGTCTTTGGCCTCAGATTTGGGCTAGGAAAGTGGTAATACCCATTATAAGCAGAAAGTGGTCATGTTTTTCCATCTTAGTTTTTCAGTATCTATGTATTCATGTTGTAGATACATGCTTTAACACCGTATAATTCCCTTTAAAAGTACATTTCCAGCCCTCTCAGCAATTTCTTTTTCCCAGCTTCAGCTACCGATTCCTTCCTCTTGCATGCCAGCATTACCAACTGTACTGTGGCACCAAGAGACATTTTGCAAATGGTGCTAGCAAAGACTAACTCACAAAAAGGAAAATTAACTTCAGAGGGAAAAAATTGTGTGTATATACATATATATATATATGTCCCTTTAAGACAGATAAATTCTGGCTCAGCCCAAAGGCATACCAACACTTGTGTCAGCACCAGGAATGAAGGAAAAGGACACTTCTGGCAGATTAAAAGAAGCTGTAAGTTTTCCTATTCTCAGATGCATGCCCCTAAGCACCAGGCTGCAATGACATATCCCCCCTTCCCTGCCCTCTTCTGATCCAATGAATCTTTCAGTTGTTCATGGGAAACAGAACAGCTCCAACAGGAAAAATAAAAGCATCAGCATCATAACCTATAGCTAAGCTATGATGACCTTCTCCAGGAAAACACAGGAACTGAATTGTGCTGCCTCAAAACAGCAAGGCTGCACAAAGCATAACCGTAAGTCCATCACAGAATGCAGAATTACCTGCTGTCACATCAGCTGGTACTAAAGGGTAGGGTTAAAGTGTGAAAGCCCCTATGATCCCTTTATATATCCACGTCTGGAAAGAGAAATGGGTGGGCAGAGGGAAAAGCTACATAAATAGCTGCATCTCCTCTCTTTCAGGTTTGTTTCTTAGACAAAGCAATCAATTCCAGGTTAGTCTTTCCTTTAAAACTTCAAAAGGCACAAACCACCAGCACAGGCACTGATAGCACTGACACTACTGACAACATGTGCTATTTCAAAAAACTCAAGTACAAAAGTAGATGGTCTAAAGAAATCAGCCCTGTTATATCCTCTGTAAACAAGTGCCGATTGCTGTGACATCCCTTCTGTGCTGGAGTATTAATGCAATTCGACATAGAGCAAGGGAAGCATAGAATCATAGAATGACTTGGGTGGGAAGGAAACAGAGAACTTCTAGTTCCAACTCACTTGTCATTGATAGGGACACTTCCACTAGTCCTGCTTGTTCAGAGCTACATCACCCAGACTGGCCCTAAACATCTCCAGGGATGGGGCACACAGTCAACTTCTCCGGGCAACCTGCTCACGTGCCTCGCCACCCCCACAGTACATAATTTCTTCACACCATCTAATGTAAACCTACTCTCTTTCAGTCTGAAGCCATTCCCCCTTGTTCTGCCACTACATGTTCTTGTAAAAACTCCCTCTCCAACTGCCTTGCAAAATCCCTTCAGGTACTGAAAGGTGGCAGCTAGGTCACCCCAAAGCCTTCTCTTTCCCTGGCTAAACAATCCCAATTCTCTCAGCCTTTCCTCATAGGAAAGCTGGCCCATCCCTCTAATTATATTGGTAACCCTCCTCTGGACTCTCAGTATCCTTGCTTTTCCTTCTATCAAATGGTATATATGGAGAAAAAGAAGCCCTGCCAGGCAACCATGAGGTCCTAATATATGAACGCACATACAGTTATGAGGGGTGGAAGAAAATACACAGTCTTGTATTTCAATATACAATTCCTTGTATATTGTCTTGTATTTCCTTTCTTTTATTTATGGTTTCTCTTCGTTACCTTAGCCCAAAAGTTTTCTGCTGTAATGCTGAGCCCAAAACAGAGCAATTCACAAAGAGAAAAAAATACCCATTGCAAACTCATTCTAGGACCTACTTTTCTCCTGTAGGTGTTTCTAATTTAATAAGTAAGGAAAATGTAGGCAGTGTGCTACTCCCATTTTAAAAATAATAAACTAAAAATGCAGTCCTATCCTCCTCATATTCCTGCCCTACACCTACCACCATGCTGTGTCTGCCTGTTGAACTGGGTCAATGCTACTATCAAGCTGGCAAAAAATAAATGAAAATTATAAAAATTGAAAATCAACCAAAACTTGAAAAGTAACCACTCAAAATCTCTCAAACGTACTGCTGCTCTGAATTCAGTATAGTGACAAGCAAACAGCTGCACTTACAAGAGAGAGGGCAACAGAGAGGACAGGATGCAAGACAGCAATTTTTTTAATTTTTAAAGGATGCACTGACAGCTTACAAAATCCTAAAAAGTTAATAGAACCACCACCTTACTGTTTTTTAACACAGTTATGAACTACCACAGAGGAGACGAAAGAACAAGCAGTTCCTGTGCTTGTCACACAAAAACTGTATAACCCATCTTCTGCAAGTCGAAATTGATATCTAACGGTCATTTTCAGCCATCAGGGAGAAATGTATCAGGGCTGAGGGAAGCAGTTATGTGAATGGCACAAGAGAGCAAGAAGAAATTTTATGATCAAGTTTTTAGAATCCCTGGTACTTTTGATTTGTAGGATATGAAATTAAACTAAATATATTGGTAATGCTATGTGGGGCGAAAAGTCCACATCCACTGTCTTCTCACACTTTTGAAAATATCAGTGAGTTAGAACAGTTTTAATAGTTAAATTCAGTTAAGCCAATATCTGCACATTTTTTAATTTAAAGTTGCTTGAATTGCATTTAACAAAAATGTTCACAATACCAGTAGATACAGTGCTCATCTCTTCATAATTTATAAAGTCTTTTCCCCTCAAACAATATCAATGCAATCCATATTTAAAACATGAAACCTTCTACATATTCGAAGCATTTTTTTCTTCTAATGTGCAGTTCCTGTATGCTAATGTGGAAGTCAAGGTCTTACTTTAACCTGGGGACAATATTCAACCTACAAATCATTGATGAAACAACAGTTTTGAAATATCTATCAAATTATTTCAGTTATAATATTAAAAAATAAAGGAAACCTCAAAATAATTATTTTAGTTCCAGTTAAAGAAACCCTTAGCTTCCACACTATTTTTACATGCTTTCATAGCTGTTGATGCAGTTTCGGTTGAGGCAGCACATATGAAATCCCGTCTGTTTAGCTTAAATCACTAAACTGAGACTGCGCTTCAGGCACCTTAAAACAGAGCTACTGCAGAAAGTGTCCGACTTTCAAAGCAATGAAGAGAAGGTCRTGACATGCCTCAAAGACCTTCATAAAGATAGCCTGTTTGGGTGCCTAATCTCAGGCAGATGAGATCCCTTACAGGCTGTTTCATTTATTTTCTTCCATTGAGTGGGTATGAAACTGAAGCACTGCAAAGAAGGGCTTCATAGGGCACCTCCTTTAAGTTTCATTCACCCCCTTGGGCTCACTGAGCTACAATCCACACAGCTGCCAGTTCAGGTACAGAACTGTTGTTCAATCCCATCATCAGAAAATGCTTTAACGTCTAATCTAGAGATTGTAAAATGGTTTACCACAGATTAGTGTGATATCTGGTGATGTAGCTTCCATTTAGGCTACACGTCAGCAAAGCCTCTTCATGCAGAAAAAGTGATAAGTCAGTGGACCTTTTAAAATTATTTTTTCATTAATGTTAAAAAAAACTAGCATTGTAGCTTGCTACTCTTGTCCATTCTTTAACAGAGCAGATTAAAAGAAAAACTTTTAAAAACCCCTACAGATATGTGATTCTCATAATAAATGAGTCAGTATCATCTTTAATCCAGTCTCATAAACCATAGCAAAAATGCTGTTAATTTGGTTTCCATGCATGATGTTGCCCATAAAGAGCCTGCTATTGTGCACTTATTTTAAATCAGTAAACTTAAAATCTGTCAGGCTACCAGTGTGTAATAATTAGCAGGAGCATAGATTAAAATGAAGCTAGTTTTTATTCCATATTGAAATTATTTGTGTCAACTTTCTAATGCAGGAAAACTTAGCACACCTAACAATGATTCTAACACAGAGTCCTCTTTAGSCTTGTCCACTCCCACAAATCATCTTGATAAGTTAATAGGAACAATCTTACATAGGAAGGGTGGAAAAAAAAATGTAGCCCTACAACAGGTTATAAAACATGAACATTTGTTCATTAAAATTGATCAAAACACAAATACGATTATTTTAATTCTGGGCCTATTAAACAATTATTCTTGGAAGTGTAATGAATAGAATTACCCTTGGAAGTGTTAATAGAATTACAATCAACAACACTGAATTCAGGTTGAAACACAGCTAGTAAATTCAACACCCCAAAGAAGTACTGCAAGGAGGGTAACCAAAAGGCTTGGAATCATAAAATAATTTAGGTTGGAAACGACTTCTGGAGGTCAGCTTTTCCAAAACCATGCTTAAAGCAGATCTAACTAAATCAGCTCTGTGCTAGTAACAAATCTTAACCCCTAAATTAGGAAGCTGGAAGCAAAGTGCTTAATGGGAGCGGTCCCCAGAATGAACATATCTCTGGTCTTTAATGCTAACCATGCTGAATAATTTTTTTGGGAGCCCCATTAATCAGTACATATCAAAATGCTGTAAGGATGTTCTTAAAGAGTTAAGCCACACAGAGAATGGTGTCCCAGCACGTGGGAAAGACACAGCACGGTGTTTAACACGGCAGTACAGGCATAACCTCACTGGGCCTCCTTTTGGACAAGTGCACTCCTTTGTGTGCTCCAGCAAATAAACAGTTATTGGATTTGCGTATTCAAAATGCTGGGAATGGGGGTGGAAATCATCCTAAATATATTTAACAATAAGGTTTGACTCCGGACCAGAGTGCAGACAGCGCACCCTGTGTGTTCTCCATGAAAACTCTCATGACAGCTCTATGTGTTCTCCATGAAAACTGAGCAGTTCATCAACTCATTTCTAGTCAAGCATTTAGTAAAAAAAGAACACAAAGCAAAGGTAGATTTATATCAAAGGTTACTGGGGGAGTGTGTAATCCCATATCAAGAAAAAAAAAGAGAAAACACATGCTGATTATTCTCAGACTGTCCTCTGAAAGCAATGAGCCTAAACCCATAGACCACTGATCACAGGGACAATGCCTATTCACTACACAATCTCATTTAAGTCCCTGGAACTACCAACAGAACAAATTATTAAGAGATTTTTCAGAACTGGACTCAATACCACACGATTTCCTATTTCTATTTTAAACTCATATTTAAGAATTCAGAAGGTGAGTTAAAGAAAATCTGTATGCCCCATAACTCATGTGATAGAAATCTAATACTTGTAATTTACAAAAAGAAAAAACTGAAATACTCAATTTAAAAAATTTTAAACTCTTTTATTTTCCACTTTCTTTGAAAAGTAAGGCTTTCAAATGAAAAATCAAGATTATTCTACTGTCATTTTAACTCACCCTGAATAAATAAAATCTGATATAACAATAATCACAGCAAAGCAACCAACAGAAAATTTTGTATCAAATAAGCAAATACAAAACATTCTGCCCTAGATCCCTGAATGAATTTTAATGAGAGCTGCCATTTTGACTGAATGAATATTTTATTTTGGACTTCAGGAATTCTACTTCCTGATGATGACAAATTACGAGGACAACACAGAGAACATCACCACTCACATACTTCTTTTAATTACAATGTTTAAAATCTCTAACAATGTTAAAACATCTTATTTTAAAAGAACAGCTTACGTAAAACACTGGCTATATTACATTTCTATTACTTATCTGCACTTATTAAGTAAGAGTTGACTTATGCAGCTAATATTAAATTTAGAAATTAAATACATGTCCATATTGTATGCAGCCTAGCTGGAATTCACTAGATTAAACATACTAATTAATTTGGTCATGGTGTGCTTTGTATTATAATTCAGCATTTATTTATGAGGCCCACATATTCAGTTTACTGAATTTAATGTCTGCACTGTTCTAAAACATATCATTAGAAGTGTTAACATTTTATATCATTAACCCTGTACCACTCCACAATTAACATAAAATTATCAAAAGAATAATAAAAGTAGCTATGCATTTTAAAGCCATTTAAAATATTTCTGAATATAATTATAACTATTTCATGCTAAGAGTTGATATTTCATTTTCATGCTAAGATACTCTTCACTCAGAAAGAAAATAAAACCCTAGCTTTTCTAATCACTTATTACTTTTAAGTTTCCTGTAAAGCACAGTCAATCATAGTTGTATTTCTGAGTTATCACATTTTTAGATAGAATGAATTACTAAGTGGGTCTTGTTCTATAGCCTATTGATACACAAGTGGCTGAAAAATTTTCTGATAGGTGATGAGCATTTCTGTTCCCAGCACTCACTGAGATGTCACTGTGAACTTCAGACCCTAAGTTTTTCTGACACCTCCCAACCCTCTGCTGAAATCACCAAGTTCCACAATTGACAGACAAATGCGGGGAAATGGGCAAATCCTCCTGTATTTTGTACCATAGGTTTACCAAGTCAGCACTGAATGGTCAAAGTAAATGCCTACAGAGATACACATCTACATTTTAAAAAATCTGCCAGGAAAGCTTTTCATTCATCCATCAATTTACATCAAAAACAAATTACTAATATTGCAGATTAAACTAAGCAAAATGTGTGTGCGAGTGTGCATATTACCAGCAAAATAAGATATGAAAAAGAATAYTTCATACCATCTAAACAATATTAAAGGGCTCTTTTCTGCCTAAAATTTTAATTTCCTAGCTAGTTATGGATGAAGGGAAAACAGATTTGAAGACTTAATATTTATCAGTCTGATATACCAAATGCAAGCTAGAGCTCCTCAACACTCCCAATTACCTGTTTATTTGTCTGGATTAAGCTCAATCATTTGCAGAGCCCCAGCATTTCATGTTCCTTCACTACTCATGTTCCTTCACTAAAAACACAACATTTCTGCCTTCCAGCATGGGAACAATGGTGAACAAATGGTAGTTTAGTAACTGCTGCCTAAATGTAAAGASTTCCAATGACTCTGCCTTTGTTGTTTAAGCAATACACAAACACACACAACTTGTAACCAAGATTTCAACCAGCTGATTTGCTGGAATACCATATCCTTCCTCAGTTCCAGTTGCATAGGTTTGGATGCTGCCACTCAACCTTTTGACATTGAAATAAAGAATCTCTCTTAAGATGAGCAGGGAGACACCAAATGCTTGGATATATTCAGCAGCATGAATAAAGAATGTCTTCCTTAGAAAAATTTATTTAATAAAACTAATTATTTTCTGCTTTGCCAAGTTTACTAAGAGAATGAGCTATGATGCTTTTGAGGGGCACCAAAGCCTATTGAAATAAGCCATGTATTTTACAAAAGGAAAGAAGTAAACTGGTTATAAAAAAAGAAAGAGTTAAAGTGAAATCTAAGTTGAAAGTGTTTCATGACCATAGCCCCACATGCCATCACCCAGAAGCAAATGACAATGCCTTCGCTGAGGTGAAGAGAGCTACAACAGTTTACTTTAGCTGGGCACATCATAGCTGTACAACCCTTCACACCCTCAGCCTTCAAAACAAAACTAGTCCACCTACCCCAGCTTTCTATAAGTAAAAACCATAACAAAGCTGAAAGGAAATATATTGGCAATACAATTCGGTTTTAGCATTTTTGTTAGAGAAGTGTGATACTATTTGCTTTTATAAAGCTGCTCTACACTCATTAGTCTCAAGTATTACATCAGGAGATTTTAAAATAAATTAACATTTTGATGTGGCAAGTAACAAATATTTGATATATTTGTTTTAAAGACATAGCTCCGGTCATTAGATTACAGACTTCTTGAGAAAAGTGCTGGTCAGTTTGTTTATAAGCATAAAGTTTCAGTAGAATTTCTTTAGAAAGGTCAGACAAACGTTCAAAGGATTATTATGAGAATGAATGAGGCCTTTGAAGGACTATGCAGTCTTTCATTTGCTAATCTAAAGTAACACTTATTAGCAATGATGATTTCTTCAACCGCTACACAGTCATCCCCTTCCAAGATCCAAAGTGTATCAAGGACTTCTATAATTTAGGAATCCATGGCTGTATTACAGTAAATCATGGGCTGATTAATTTCTTTCCCGCTCCTCTAAAAATTCTCACATACAACTTTCTATTCAACTCCTGCCGAGAAAAATGTTTTAAATCTATATTTTACCAATTTTACCCTTAACAGGAATTTTCTTAAGACACTAAAAACTGTCAACTCAAATAAGGAAATAAGACACATTAGTTCCTTTGTATGTTGGCCTAACCGATGTCAAGAACACTATTAAAAATTCAATACAATGTTGAAAAATAACACCACCAGCACACATTCTAAGTTCCACACCAACACAGCTTTCACAATAGTAACTGCTGCTTTTCTGAATGTTTTTCTATGCTGTTACAGGAGAGACTGAAGTCATAACATCTTAAGATTTTTACAAATTGCTGTGTTATACTTCCGTATTTCAGATGCAAATCTTAACTTTTGAAATTTAAAGGTTTATAGAATACAGATTTTAGACCATCACTATAAGAGATATTTTTCTTTCTTTTAAAATAAATTATTGAAAGAGAAAAATAAGTTGGCAAATGAGTTTTGCAGTAAAAATTWCTGCAATCATTCCAGGATTTTACCAGGGACGGAATGAGAGGGTGTTGGGGGATAATATAGAAAGAGACATAGAGACTCTACTATCACATAAGTAGAATCCATAGCTAACACATGTTAAGATTCTCATTTTAAACATTAAACAGCAGTGAGTTAAAAATACAGAAACCAGGAAAGTAAACAAAAATAGTTTAGCACATCTTTTCTCAAGTTGAAAAGCTGTTTACTTTTATACATGAAGGTTGGATTTGCATTCATGAAATCCTACTGTAAAAATAAACCAAAGTCGCTGCTATCATTCATAATGCATATTTCACATATAAAGAGATTTTAACACAAAGTTCTACTACAGCCTCCCAGTTCATTAGTACATAACAACGCAGGTAATTTGCTGATTTCAGTGGACTTGCAGAGTACATTGATCAGTGTGGAATTTAGAACAGCAGTTTCTAGCTTACTGTTTTGTTTTTCCATATATCTAAGCACTAATGTTTCCAATTAGCTTTTTTTGTAGACACAAACATCTACATCAAGTATCAACAACCTCAATCTGTTATAGATTCGAGTTGTAAAATTTAAAATAATTAGGTCACATAGGCTTGAACTTATATGTTGGATTCCAGTCTAAATTGTGAAAGCACGCCCACTTCTTTGCAAGGCTCACGGCATATATCAGCACAAAACAGTTCCAGATTTAAACTACTTTTCAACCTTTTGTCATCCAAGCATCAGCTTTTCAAAAAATGTATTTTAAGACAACAGCAAACAGCCTGTAAGGTGAAAGTATGGTACACGCAGACAGACTTCCAGATAAGAAGGTAATCGGAGACAGTGTTGTACTCTCTGTTTTATGATATGTTTACGATATTATTCCCTTCATATTTGTTCAGCAGCCGCTATTTTAGTTGCAATATTAAAATAAACCTGTACAGATAATGTTTATTCCATAAAGCCAGACTGAACTAAGAGGTGAGGAGCACTTAGAGCCTGGTATTCGTAACCATTTTGTAATTTTATTACTTCTGATCTGCATAGGACCAGAAACATTTTTATGCAATACTTCAGTTGCAATGTTCTATTATTGTTTACATGCACATTTGAACTAAAAGACTGATGTAATTAGACCAATCCACAAACTTTAAAAATGCACTGAATGCAATTAGCACATCTTGCAAGAAACACAAGTAACTATAATTTGGATTCAAATTACTATCCTCATAATAAATGCACACACATACATCTTCTCAGAACTGTTTACCATTTCATAGGTTTTTCATATACTTTTTTTTAATTTGGCCTTTTTAAACTTATTTTCCTCTCACTATTGAGAAAACATTTTTTTTTCCTGGACTTTAACTAATTATGCTCAGCAACAGCGTGTGACATAGCCTATTGGTTAAGAATTAAACAGTAGTGAAGCTGAGACCAAAAGGTACACAGACAGAATGTGCAAATATTTCAATAGCTGTTGAAACAAGTACTATCCTTGCTACTTTTACATGAGAAAAAAAAATAGCACTGGTACATCTTTCAATAACTATGCAGGCAATATCCAGTAGATGTGCACCTTGTCGTCTGAAACCAACCTTCTGAGCTTTGATTTCAAACACTAAAGCTATTCGTCCACATAATCCAGGAGGCATGCATTGCAACAATACGTCCTGATGCACAAAGACACTGTCTGTGCCTCACACCTGTCACATCAGACTGTCTGTGAAGACCAACACCACAGCAAACATAAATTAATACAAGTGTAGTACTTTGGTTTTAGGATTTTGGGGGGTTGTTGGGTTTTTTAGCTTTAAAAATACAGCACAGCATTTTTTCTAAATTCTCTGTCAAGCTTCAATCAGGCTACAGAATGGGCACCCAAGTCGCCTGACCCAAGTACTCAAACTCCAGAAAAYTGTAACACTTGTTTTCAAACAAATCACCTCTGGAGATGGAGCAGGCTTCCTATCAATCACTAACAAGTTAATTCCACGTAATAAGGCAGGTTCGGATGCAGACTGATACATTGTGAAATGCTGTATCTGAAATTGATTAGAATAGCACTCAAAATGAATGCAGCCCTCCAAACCACTTCTTTGCTCAGAAACATTAATCTCAATTATAAGGAGAGCTTCATAATGGTAATGCTTGGTATGAAAAAAGTATTAAATAAATCAGGTTTTATAAGACACAGCAATTAATCAGTTTTAGAACTAAAGAAAGGTTGTTAAAGCGGCACGTTTTTACAATGGCAACTTCTTTAAAGCCTCTTTTACCTCACAAAAATTAAATGTTTAGCACTTTCTTTTAATAGTTTAGCTAACAGTGTGAACCCCAACCCTAATTCTGTGTCSCTGAAATGTTTCGCTACAAGCTAAAACTCTTCGCAAATAATACTATTCTATTAAAAAAATCAAAACATTTATTTTTAACACACTCTTCAGTCTAAGAAAAAGAATCACATGCAAGTATCCTGAAAGAACTTATTAATTTGGCTAGTCAGCCTGGGGTAAAAAATTATTTCATGAAACCAAAGACTTTCTAATAAACACACTAAAATGATTTCTGGTAATATTTTGAGCACTTGGTACCACACAAACTCGCAGGTGATTGAGTCACATTATCACTACATTTACTAAAACAGTAAACCTAACAAGTTTACATGTTTTCATTTAATTGAACAGATTCTACAGTACAGCTATGCTTAAAAGAAAACAACATTATATAGATATATTAATCTTATTAACCATCTCTAATGTGTTTTATTAGGGCATTCAAATCAGCCTCTAAATCTTACACAAGTGGAACTTACTTGCATAACGTTTTTTTAAAAATATTTCAAGATTTCTCTTTATTTTCTCTTTAGGAATTTTATATTTTCTCTTGTACGCTGACAAAGAGATAAGTCTTCTRTAATAGAAATGCAGCATTAAGTCCAGCAAGTGCATTATCACKATAAAATTAAGAGCAGTTCTGACCTGAAGCCTTAGCATCTCTGATATTTTAAGTCTATRTAGCACAATGCCCGTTCACAAACAACACCTGATCCTCCAAGTTGCTGAGCCCTCTCAGGTTTTATTTGGCCTAATCCTAAACTGATACAAGTTAATGAGAGCTTTTACATCAATCTACAGGGGTATCAGTCTGCATAACTCTCACTGATTTTAACTGAAGGAAAAGGTATCAAGTATCTTACCGAGCCAAGCCTATAATCTGTTAATTGTTGGGCCTAGGAGATGACAAAAAATACTTTCAGGTTCATTATAACTTCATTTTCTAATATATTATGGGGCCTCTGTAAAATAGATGCTTATTAAAAGCAGTCATTGTGTGCTCATTTGAGCAGAGAATAATTACTCCCAGCTCTAAGAGATTTGACTGAAGTACCAGTCTTAACCTGCTAACTGGATTATGAATGTTATTTTGGATTGTTTTTCCTCAAAAAATATCAAACAAAAGAATCTCAGCAAGGTCAAGTATTTCTTAAACCAAACAACATCTTTTATCTCAGTGTTCACTCATATGAGCCCCTTTCCATTTCTAATCAGATGCACGCATCTAATAATACTTCTGTACTGTTTGCTTTTATTTTCCCTCCCCAATGGTTTACAAGACCATTRAAAATAACCCAGTAAGTTCATAACAGCAAAGCTTCAGAATTGTAAAATAGTATTTTTTTWAACCAATTACAGTTTTCTAAAATGTGATATATTTTCCACATATATTCATACTTACATGAGGCCTCTTCTTCCTAACTACTCTTATATTACATAAAAGTGCAATTTATGACAATTTTTCCCTGCATACGGTGTTAAAATAATCTCCTAGATGTGAATGCAAAAATAATTCTGAACAGCACTTGGATTATTTTAGAAGGGAAGAGCAGCGGTATTTTTCTGAGAGTGTTTTCAAGTGTTTTACAATTAACTTTTCTGTAATACCATAGATGAGCAATATTTATACTTCAATATACTCTTTACTAGATTGAATTTTAGGATGCAAGCATCCACAGCATATTACTRTAACTCTTCAGTGGTATGAAGCAAAATATTCTGCCTGAGGAAGTATATATAAAATGCACAGGTAACAGACAAATAAAACCAAACAGGCATTGAACTAAGGCTTAGCATAAGAGACGCATGATATTCAGAAAGTGGAAATATAAAACTGCAAAAGTTTTCTTACAAAAAGATTTTAAATCTAAGTATTTAGAGAAGCCTCCATCTACATGATACCTTACAGAAATTGCCCCTATTAAAAAAATTCTAAAAGTCTATGAGCACATCAAGATGGGAGTTTGGGTACGTTCTCTTACGTTACTTTGCTTAAAAACAATTTCTCAATGCAAAACTTTTAAGCCCACAGAACAGTGGCTCTACTTCCTACATACACGCGAAGAAAAACCCCACTAGACACCAGAAATGTTTGCAGTTTCACGAGGGAGACCACCCCTTTCTCCCCCCAAACCATGGTGACCACAATTTCTTTGGCCGACATGTGTTTTCGCAGCACAGTAACACGACTTTTACTTCCGTTTACTGACTGGACCATTACAGATGCGAGAAACACTAGAACCCCCCTCCTTTGGCAGCAGGGCAGGTAGAGCGCCGGTAGCAGCTCCGGAGCATAGACCACCCGGCAGTGTGTCACCGCCCGCCGCCGATGACAAACRCGCTGCCCGAGCACGCCGGACCCGCGCCAGCGTCCCGTGCCCGCACACCCGAAGTAGCGAACACCAAGTTCCAAACCCACCGTAAACTTGCCCCCACGAACTTTCGCCTCTCCGCCCGCGCCGCTACGCTCACCGGACAGGAGCACGGACACTTCCGTTTATCTTCCCAAAGTGAGGATGCCGACTTGGGAAAGCACCGAAACTGCTGCGCTGCCCAGTCTCCCCGCCGCCCCGCGCCGCCGGGAGCGCGCTCAGCCTCCCCCCCGGGAGCGCGCACACGAGCAGCCCCAGACCCCGCTCCCCTCCGCAGCGTGGGGCACAGCCGAGGGGCTGCTGAGGCCACGGAGCGCTGCCGGCAGACCCCGTCCCCTCCCCCTCCAGCTCAGTTTTCCGCCTGGCACCGCGGAGTACCCACATTAAGTTGYGTCCCCGGCCCCTTCCTCCAGCTCCCCCGCACCCACGTAGCCCTACCTGGGGCCGCGCTCCGGCCGCAGCCGCGACTCCCGCCCGGCGGAGTTCTCGCCGCCAACGCTGCCACCGTGGGGGCGGTGGGGAAGAGGGGGACGGAGGGCCGCAGAAACCTGCACCGGCCCCCAGCCCGCTCGCTCGCCCTCGTCCGGGCGGAGGGCAGCCGCCCCCGTTTCCCGCTGCCGGCCGGACAGCGGCGGGCGCGGAGCGCCACTTGCCGCGGGCGCGCCGCGAGCCTCACCTCCTCTGCGCCCCGGCAGCAGCGCGGGGGAGAACGGCGCACGCCGACACTTTGTCAGGCCGGGCGGGCGGGAGCGGAGGGCGGGCGAGAGCGAGGGGAGGGCCGGGGGGCCGGGCGGGGGGAGGGCCACAAGTTGCTGCCCGCGCCCTGCGCCGCGGGAGCTTACGCGCCCCGCGGAGCTCACTTTCCCCGCCTCCTCCCCCGCCGGGCGGGCAGGGAGTTTGGCCCCTCTTCTTGCGGGAGGGGAGGGCGAAGGTACGCGCCCAGCGACGTGCCGGGCGGGGGAGGAGCGCGGGGAGGAGCTGCCGCCGCCAGCACCTACTTTCGCCGTAGCGTGGGGGACCCGGCCGTGGGCCTCGGTGTTTTTCCGCGCCGCCCCGGGCCGGGACCCGACCCACGGGGCTGCGGACCCTCGGCCTGCTGTCCCCCCACGTCCCCGCGGCTCGCGTGGAGTGCCGTGGCGCGGCTCCCACGCTGAGTCTAATCAGCGCATCCACGACGCCGGCGGTGATTTAGGGGTCATCCGCGAGCGGCACTTCAGGCTGATGAATGGCTCTTGGCCGCTGTCTGCCCTGATGAGGGTGTCTGCGTGCTCCTGATTGCAAACACTAATGAACTTACACGGCTCCGCTGCGCGTTCCCTACACCCGGCGGGGCAGGCAGCAGCCCTCCGCTGCATTTTGTTTTCCACGGGGATCTATTTATTTTTATGAGGCAAGGGAAAAAATTTGGGGAAATAATCAGCGGCTCCTCGCCAAGCAGTGCCGGCGCTGCGGGCAGCCCGCCCGCCGAGGTTCCTGGGCGCTGCCGGCAGCCCGGGCGCGGCGCGGCGGGGCCGCCCGGCAAGGCCGGAGGGTGCCGGCGGGGCTCCCCGACCCGCCAGCCCGCCCCTCGCACGGGCATCCGCAGCCCCCCCACCCGGCCTTGCCGCCGCACCCCGGCAATTTTCGGAGTTGGGCAGGATCCGGGTTCCGAGTGACCTGATTACAGCTTAAACATCTGCTTTTAAAGCCATTTCCCCGTCGCCTACAAAGGCGCTTCTGCTTATTTTTCTCCCTGACTCCTCAGCAACCTCTCGGCTCAAAGGAGTAGCTGTAACTTTTCACACACTGAGATGTTACCTACCTACCTATCTAGGACCGCTCTCTTTTTACTCCTTTATCCTTCCCTTTTAAACTCAAAGGCGTTTCACACACGAGATGCGAAACACTCGGAGAAGTTAGACAGATGAGCAGCTTTGAACGTTTAGCTGGCTACCCGCTGCAGTACTTTGATTTTCCAAACTTTATCCACCACATCTCTAACTCTGTAATGAAAGATGCACGACTCTATCATCTTAAACGGTCCAAGGAAAATCCCTATATCTTCTGTCCTGAAAGAACTGGAAATACCTCCTAAGCACGGGCAGGTTACCGCAGATGTTACCAACAGGCATTGCGAGGGGGCTGTCCATGATCAGTCCAGCCGTTTTCTCTCACATGCCCGTATTTTACCCCTGTGTTTTTCTTTGCATTTGTGCTTTGCTGGGCTCGACCCGAGAGGCAAGGTGCCTGGGTATATAAACCGATTCGACAGCGCTGAGGTCAGCATGTGAGAATTACAGCAGGTACCACACACACAGAGACAGCATCACACAGCACCGTTATGCAGCAAGCACAATATAAAATCACAAATGTTTCAAGCCTTTTTAAGTGTACAATCAATGTATAATTCTTAATATTGAGCATACAGAAAGGAAAAAAAAAGGTATTTCATAGTGGCAGTGATTTGTCTTCATGCCCAGGGAAGTTGTATTAAGAGTAACTAAATATAGGTTTGCAAAAGTATTTTAAAGATACAACTAAACCGATGGGATTGAAATGAATACTCCTTACAGACACCTCTGAAGGGGTGTCATTTCATTTGAAAAAGTAGGAGCCACAGAGACCTCTCTAGAGAGTTCTGTGTAGGTAAGTGCACAGACAATACATGTAGAACTGGAATCATCATGACCTTGTCTTTCAAATAAAATATCCTACAAAGGGTTTATTCCTTACAAGAAAGCACTCGAAGTGTGAAAATGTGAATTGCACAAAATTAATTGTTACAAAACGCATATAGCTAGGAACACATGAATTATCTTGACCCTGGGCTTACACCAAATGCTGTAATTGTTGCCTATTGTACAAAACAGCATTTCTGCTAAACTAAAAGCAAATCTCGTAGACTCGGGGTTTTATTTACAATTTTTTTCCTTTTGGCTTACAGTCCTCTAATACAATATTTAAAGTTACGTTCTACAAATGCAAATTTAAAACACTGTATTTTTTCTACTTCTACTTCATACAATGATTGCAACCTTTGCTAGTACCATTCACCTAGTACTAAAAATACACTGAGTTAAGATGCTACTTTATTATAAACAGAAAGATAACATCATGCTTTCCTTGTGCAAAACCCACATCAACTGCTTACTGATACATATTTGAAGTTCAGAGTAAGTTATTTTAGTGCTCTTAACTTGGACATCACTGAAGCAGCACTACCAGGCTTACCAAAACTTAATTAAATTTCAGTCTTCACAGTTTAAATTAATTTGAAAGTGTGCAGGCACATTTGAGTTGGAGCTTTGTAGGAAACTATCTTCCTAATGTCAACTATTAAATGTGACTAAATTCTCTAAAATCACACTGCAGCCATTCCTCATTCTTTTGGATTTCCAATAAGCTCACTATTTAGTAGAGAAAGAACAAAAGGGTGTGCATTCCTTATCCGACTTAGAGATACTTTTCTTTTTTTTTTTTTTTGAGATGGGACTATCAGTAAATCATTTTGGACCGTAGATGTTACTGAGAGAAAAGAGCAGGACCTCCTCTGATGTGAGACACGCCGGCTCCTGCACTAATCTACCAGTAACTCCAAAAGACACATTTGAGACACTAACACGTTCTTTACAAACTTCTTAAACTGTTCTTAACGTGTCCTTCCGTACTTGAACGGTAACTCGGGCTTTGCCAGCTTATAGGCACTTTGTGGTTCCAGGACTCCACGCTCTTCAGGATACTCACACGTCTGAAAATAACGTATCTCAATATCTCTGTATTGTCAACGGTCCTGGATCTGCAGCTCATGGAGGAGGAAACTGTTTCTAACCATCCATTTTCCTTCGGGGTAAGAGTCAAGATACGCTTTAATGCAGCTAAATAGGGGTTGCCTCTTCCTAATGGAAACAACTAGCAGCGTTACCCTGCGTCAGAATACTTCATAATTACAACCCTAATTAAAAAAAATAATATAAAAAAATTCCTCCTTTCGACTCAGTCTTGCTGGTTGGTCATAACATGGCAACAACTATTCCCATTAGTTCTCCGCGCGGTCAGCTCTGGGGCTCCCGCTCCTGTGCAAGCCCCGCGAAGGGACCGAGTTCGCAGCCGCTGGATCAGCCGCTTCGGAGCTGTCGGCGGAGCCGCCTCGCTTCCCTCCCCGGCTGCCCGGGCGGGACGGCGGAGCCCGCGCAGCCCCCGCGCCGCGCCGAGCGCGCACCGCGGTGGGATCGGGTCAGAAGGTGACGAGCCGGCCGTGCCCACGCTCTGCCCTAAGCCCCGGAGAGAACCGCACCGCTCCTCTGGCAACGGAGAAACTTGGGGAAGAAAGGGGCTCGCCCGCGCCCCCTGCCCCAGCGTCAGGGGGGATCTGCAGTGCGCGGGGGCGCAGAGGGACGGGCTGGAGGTGCTGCGGACACGCGGAGCTGCGCGGGGCTCGCTCTCTCCGCGGGAAGGACCGCGCTGGCTCGCCCGTCTCACCGCGGGCAGCGGAGCGAGAGGCACTTCTTCCCCGACTATGGAGTTGTGGTAAAATTGTAAAACAAATATTCTAATCTGATCACTGACAAAGCCATAAAATTAAATAGCTGTCTGCAGAGGGAAATATGTCTTAATTACCTTAATTAAAGCAAGATAGGGCCTTACACACGTTCATTTTGAAGCCACTAAATGTACTGATTATCATACAAATCAACCTTTAAATGGGGGTCATGCTTTTCCACTACATTAGTTTGTGTTCCACTGCATAAAACAAAGCTATATGGGAAGCTGACCTCTGGTGAAAATGATGCACTTCAGCTGCACAAAACTGCTGACCCTCTTCATTGGGTCCTTAGGAAAGAACCTGAAAGAGTTTGCATACGATTTGGAATACAAAAATGCCTTTCATATTGTATTAACACTGCATTAGGAACTACTGCCTGAGCTAAACTTMTGGCCTTAAACCCAAGCACATAATCATTTTAATCACCTTGTATTCATAAGCAGGASCCATCAAAAAGTGCCGTTATTGCAAGCGTTGTGTGAGTTATTACACAAGGCCATGAAAAATATAAGATCTGTGTTTGCAGGTATAACACTTTCCCAGCAACTATAGCTGGGGCTAAATATCCATATTTTCCTTTAAAAGAAGGAATGCAGAATATTTATAGCAATTCAGAAGTCAATATACAGACCTTATATGTACATACAGAAGTTTACMTAATTGAGTCACATTTATTCAGAATTTATGATTTTTACAAGAAGAAAGAGGCCTTGTTTTAACTAAGCTTCATAGTCATAATTAACATTTCCTTTATAGCCTTCTAGCTAAAAAGACATACTATTTTTTTTTTAAATCATTAAGAAATTCCACCAGCTAATTGTCCAAATTTAGGAAATGTACAAAAAAGATRATTTAAAAATAAGCACATTGCATGAGGAAAAAAGAAACTAAAAGCAGTTTTCTGTTGTCTTGTTCTTTCTTTTTTTCCTTCTCCTGAGCCATGTATTTCTTCTAGCAGAAGACATCACTAACAAATGCAGTCTGGGAAAAATATCTCTCTAACCGAAAGCTTCAATAGCAATCTGCTATTTTATTCTGATAATTTGGATGTTAATTGCTCTGATGTGCCTAAACAGAGATTTTATTAAAATACTACAGGTTAAAAAAAATCTTGGGCTGTTAATTGTAAAATATGTTGTATTCAAGATGACTGCTTTCATTCCTGGAAGACAAGAGTTCAAGCAGTGGAGTGGTAACAATCTGTGTTTGTTCCTGTCTGCTCAGGAGAACTGTTTCTAATTGATCTGGCATGGAATTTAGTTGGAAATGTGTATGTTGCAACCTAAGCACAGTCCCTGTATGCTTTGTAAAGTGATCACCATATGGGCCTTATTTGAAACATTTGAAGGTTTTAGCTATTAACCTTGTTTAAATTGTGCTGTAAATCCAACTCTCTGAGCTGAAATATATATGTGTGTATGTATATCTATCTACATATGAATGTACATGTCTATATGAATACAGACATACATACGCACACATATATGCATAAACACACATCTACATTTACAGCCAAGCATACGCACTGACCATTTTAGGTATCATGAACATGTGTCAATTATTTGCATAGTATTACTAATTAATAAAGTGCAAGTTACATATTTAGAAAATCAGTTGAATAGAAATGTTCTAAAACAGATTTTATTGATGTTAGAGAGTAATTTTCTGTAGATGCGATTTTTAAATTAGAGAGTATTTCTGTTTTTTTGTTGTGAAAAAAACATGCTCAGATTTATTTCCACACATCAGAATATTTTAAAATCACAATTGTGATGTCACAAAGATTTAATTAAGAAAGCCCAGATAAACTAAAAGCAAAACTGTCTGAAGTTCCTTCACAGAAAACTCTTGGGAGACAATGGTTAACTGTGATTCTTTCAATCATGGGGCCAATTATCAAATTTTAACCCTCAAAAACCTTCATAGTGATTTCTTCTTCTGAATGTAAAATAAATGTCTAGGCTTTGTTACAGGTAATAGTGCTAAGTTATGAATGCTGATGGCTTTCTTGTACAGCCTTAAATTACATTGAAAAAGATACAGTTTCTTTAATTAAAAAAGCTGCACTGAACTAATCCCTCTAGCTGAAAAAAGAAAAGTTTTAAGCAATCTCTTTCTGCTCTGGGAGAGAAAAGCAGACAATACCATAACAGATCAGAAACATAAGCTATAGTGTGCAGCCAGGAGCACAGCAGGGAACTGAATACTGCTCCGACTGTGTCATTTTTTAATCCCCCATCCCAGTTTTCCCCGTCTGACCTCATGCTGAGATGAAGTTATCACAGAAGACAGCTTTACTCTTACCAATGAATCCAACCCTGGATCTGTATTATCCTCAGCAGATCAAAACACCGCTTTCATCAAATAGTATTATCTGCATAAAAGGCATGCAATTGCCTGATAATTTCACCCAAACTATGCTATTCATTTAAAGGACAAGAAGAAAAATGTAATTCATTCCTTTTTTCCCCCTGGAAAAGCTAACTTATACTTCACTCATGGGAACTTTTCTTTTTTTAACATGAGATCTCAAGAAGAGGTCCATTAAAAGTTTCCCTCTGATTTACAATTAATTGTTAGAGTATCCCTGTGCTGTGTGAGTGACACAAGTGTAGTTATGCAGAAAAATGGCAGGGAGAATTCACAAAGCTTGCTGTAGCCATGATACTGATTCCATTAGCCATGGTCCTGCTAACTCTAATAATCAAATCATATATGGCATAATTGTAGCAGCCTAAAAATAAATAGTAGCTGAAGGTGTTTACAGGACTTTACTACAAATTAAAATTTGAAGTCAGATAATTTTGCCCTAGCTCAAAGGCTGCACCACAAGATCCTGAAATATCTTCACTAATGTATGTGTTGTTTATAAAAAACACATACATATATTACAGACTCATGCTGGTGCCTTGTCTTCCAGAAAGGAAAGCACAGAGTACAGTGGCTCATTGGTTTTATTGATATACAGAAAAAGTCATGAGGGAGGTGGGCAGATTGCTCCAAGTGTGTGCTGTTACAACGTCTATTGTATTTAGACTTTTACACATAATCTGCTTGTTAAACTATTCTTGGGATTATTCTGCTTGTAAAGGGCTTGTGCATATCTCTTCCACAATATAAAACCCTAAAAATAATGTTTTTTTTTTTTAAATTTTGTTTTGCTAATACTTGTTTGAAAGTGTAAATATATTTTTATGTTGAAGTTTTGTGTTTTCTAGGTTGTTGGGAAGAAGTTTTCTTGTTTCCTGAATAGCAGTGTGGATGTTCGGCACCAGAAACAAGCACTGCTTTTTATCTGGCTGAGGGAATTCTCCCTTTCTTTTTCTAATAGTACAAGGGCCTTGGTATGTCATGGGACTGCAAATGCTAAACTGAGTACTTGTTGTGGCCTAAATATTGCCTACTCCATACAATGCCAGTTACTTTTCTTTAGGACCACGGGACAGGTACCGTCCTCTATTCAGAGGATATTTTTTTTTTCCCCCAAGATGTCTTTGATACTTTTTAAAACAGGAGTTCTTTGAAGTGGCTCAGAGGTTTGGAATCGCAGGAGTTGCCTCAGAAGAGCTGGATTATTGAGCCTAACATAGGCACATCACACATTTACCGTGGGGCTACAACCTCTCTGTGTACACACAGAACCTATGGAACTTTAGACCACAAAAAAAAAAAAAAAAAAA
>NW_026623562.1:524495-542925 GCF_030028575.1 Malurus melanocephalus
TTTAGTTCACAACTTTCTGGGTCTTTTCAGCTTCAAAATAGAGCTCTTTTCCCCCTTGATTTCAAAAAAAGCTTTGGCTGTTTCAGTGCTTCTTTATAAAATTAGAATATATCAACATATATATTCACTTTCCCTGTCAAGTGCTATCTTTTAAACGGAAACACTTTCCTACCATATCTTATAGAGGAATCAAATACTTTCCTACCATATCTTATAGAGGAATTAGATGAAGGAACTCTGTGTCTGAAAGCTTGTGTCCTTTTTCCAACTATATCAGCTAATTAGAGAAAATAACTGTGATTTTCTTTTTTTTACATACTTACTTCTCATATATTCTCAGAACACCTCACTTATGGCAATATAAATGGTGTATTATTACTAAGGATTAGTGTATGCAAGTACACTTGGTTTTGGATATGTGTTCCTCAGCATTATTTCCTGTATGAACCCTGTTAGTAGGGTTTATTATGTGTTTCCATGGCAATGGAATGTAACTTTTTATTGAAAGATTTTTTTAAAATTATTTGTTGTTATTGAAAGGGGTTCTACCCTACACATTCAAACTAAGATTCTTGTCAGAAAGAAAAGAGCATGGGCTGAAAATGCTGATTTCCCATATTGATATGGTATGCTACATATGTTGGTATAATCACAGGCTGTTAACAACTTAGGGCTCCTTCTTTCTGTTCATGAAAAGCAGGGCAATCTGCTGATGGAGGAACTCAGGAAGAGGAGGAGTGCTAGCCAGAAAGCAAGCTGTGAGYTCTGCTTCCTCCAGGCTTCATGGCTCCTTCTTACCTAGCATTTTGTGGAGCAAAGGCACAGATGAAGAAAAGGTCAGCTCTAGAACCACACCCCTGTCCAGGTACCAGCTACGAAGATGGAAGAATATAGTGGCTTCTAGTTTACTAGGTAGAAATCTTGTTTCAATCCTTCCCTCTGTTGCCATATTATGGCAGTCATATTATGGCAGCTGTAATGAAGAACTCTGTAATATGCATCACAGAACTCTGTTAACTGCATCGCAGCCTGTCAGCCTCACCTTCGAGAAAGTTACAAGAAATATAATGCAGAAAGCCAAACCTTTCAAGAGAGATTGCCATTTAAGAAAACCAAGGAAGTGACACAAAAAAGCATTGATAAATACAGACAGCAATCAAAAAACTTTACCGAAGATGTTAATATTGACGCTCTTGTACCAGCTTTGCTAGACCAGAACTCAATTTTTTACCATTTATGCTATTTCAGGATGTACAAATTATTATGGATATCCAAATCTTTTTTTGTTCAAATGTTTCATTTTTATGGCTTGAGAGAAATTCATTACACATTAAAAATATGTGGGTTTTTTTGTTTTGCTTGTTTGTCTTAATAACTGAAATAAATGAATTGAATATACGGAATTCTTAAAACACTRTAAACTAAATATGGAAGCGCCAAGTGTCTTCAGTGATAACACACACAGAAAAATTGTCAGGAATATAATTCTGACATCAAACAGCAGTTCAGAATATAACTCAGTTTAGCCACTTAAAGTGACATATACTTGGATTCTATCATATTCATCTCATATTCAGAACATGACTTCCATATGCACATCCAGAAAGATGGGCGTTTGAGTGGGACTCTGTATTTTTACATATTTCACCTCAGCATTAGAGAACCACCAACAGTGGCCACAGTTTTGAGACTGATACAAATTTAGACTTTGTAGTCYCCTCCATCATATGCTTTCAACATTCTGATCAACTGTTTTCTTTCAGTTGTCTGTCAAATACCACCTATATTAGTTGAAGTGATGTAGAAACACCCACAACTTTTGGATGAATTAGTTCCTTCTGTTCCATTTTTTCTGGAATTTAAATATAGAAAAATGAAGTAGAATAGAGGATGACAGCAGAAAACAACTTTTGCTTTATCTTCGTATTTTCAGTTCTCAGCTCCTACCATAGCAGTGCAATATTTGTGTTGCTGATTTCATGGCAGTGTAATTGCACAGAGCATGTCTGATTCTACATTACTTCTTCTGAATTATATTAGATCAAGATTACATCCACAATAGTGCTTTCATCAAAGCTTTCAAAAGAAGATGAAATGGCAGGATCTCTTAAAAGCCAAAATCGTCATCAGACCACTGACCACTTATGATGAATTGATGATATCATAGCAAGTCCCTGAATTCAGACAAAAGGGTTGAATCTTAGAAAATTTGAATCCCAATTCAGCACTAATGCCAATTCTAACATTTGCCAACTCAGAGAAAAGTTCTACCACCCTTCTGGGAACAGGACTTGCAACAAGGTAAAGTGGAAAAGGAAATATTTCTAAGTGTATTCATTTTACAATATAAATCTTCTTGGAAGTACACAGTTCTTTCCTATTTCCTCTTTCTTAAATATTCCATACTTCCAGAAAAGTAGTGAAACCCTTTGCATATGAACATTATAAAAATGCAGACTTTCTGTTCTTACAACAGCCWTAAAGAAATGGAAAATTATAAAGAAGCAGCAGAAGAAACCTCTAGCTCATGTGCTGGCAAAACTAGATCTCTGCATGTATATTTTTCAATTGTAAAATAAATAGTTCTCAAAATAATCTCAGAACAATTAACATGTACTGTCTGTCAGAAAGATTTCTATCACAGAAATTTAAAAAAAAAAAAGATGGAAACACCTATTGATGCAGTTCTATGTGGTTTATGACTTTCTCAAGTATTTCTGTAAAGGATGTATCTGTACAGCCTGCCACTTTGGCCACTGTGGCAATAGCACTTTCTTCCTCTGGCAGCTTCTTCTCTAGTACCAAACTTAAGCTACTCATCTTCATTTAAAGGATTCTCCCATTGCCCTTTTCCATCCTGCCAGTCATCGCTTTCTTCCTGTCAAGAGCTCAACACCCATGTCAGCCTGGCATATGATACCAGTTGCTGTTGCCAACTCCTAAAGTTTGAAATGCATCTCTCTGCTTTTTTTTTCTTTCTATTTTTTTTTTTTTTTCTCCCAYGATTCCTCTCATACTTGGGAGAAACTGTTCTTAGAGATTTTCTTTTCCAGGTTAGTTAAAAAAACTTAGACAGTATTTGTGATTGTGCTGCTGTGCTGCCATAGGCTGCATTGCCTTGTTGCTTTTGTTTAATGCTTAGATAGYAAAGTTCCCTGGAAGTAGAAAAAGTCTTTTTCCATTTATGCTACGTCTAATGCAGAGTGTCTGAGAGCTCTCACGGTCTGAGTGCTCATTGAAGCCATTGAAATACAAATAAGTAACAACATTGGCAATAATCAAATTCACACACCACTTCCTTTGGTAATTTGATAATAGGTTCCATGTCTCTGCTGATAATATTCCTCATTTTTCTGTTTTCTGTATGCGTAAGGACTACTTTGGCTTCAGGAAGTGCATCTCCGTGTGTTAATCCTCACGTAAATCCCAGGCTATTTTGACACATACACTTAGTACACCCTAAAAGGAGAAGTGATATGCAAATGAGATTGCTATATTCATCAAAAATCAACCAATGGTATTAATAATCAAAACTGCCCATGCAACTGTAATTCTGTATCCTGCTTTTTGATATAAGGATACTCTAAAAATCAAATACTTAGCTTTTGCAGAAGCCAGTCTTATTTAGAGGAAAGGCAGTTAATCACAATGCAGTTTTATCCCCTTCAATAAATAGATTTTGCCTGATCTTCCTTACTAGAATTATGCACTAAATATAAAGGAGTTGGACTTTGATGATCCTTGTGGGTCCCTTCCAACGCAGGGTATTCTATGTTTCTACGCAAACATCATCAGTTCTGTCACAGGCAGTTCTGTGCTACTGTGGACATGATGTCTTAGTACTTTACATTGAAAAAAAAAAACCCTACTGGGATCTAGAATTCAAAATCTAGAATTGTTTGAACATCATAGAAAATTTGTGTGCCTAATTTGAAACTCAAAGCAGGCCTGAGAGTGAAAGTACAGTGCTTCAGGGCATTGTGGATGTTTCTAGAAAACACCAAGCCCAGTCGAGCCAACTGTGAACAGTGGGCTTGAGACAGTCTCCCCTAACCACATAGAAACCTTTAGCAGATGCAAAGTTCTTGCTCGGTTCTTCAGGTGCCATGTTATGTTCCCTAACCAGGAAATTACCTTTTGCTTTGCAATCTGTCACAAGCATACAGGAATACTTTTCAACTTAAAGGATGAAACTTTCTAAGGAAAACCCATTTGGTACATAATAAACTGATGGTTTATTTCTACAGGAGGGCCACTCTGCATAAGGCAATTGTTTAATTAGATCACATAATGCCACCACAGAACCCACAGGCACCCACAGTTTGCTGTTTCTTACTTTGTAGAATATAGTTGTGCAAATGTTAATATTAATTTATTTCATTCTTATAACTTCTGAGCAAAAAACCATACAAATGAAAAATTTATTTCATGGATAAACATTAGCTCTCACAGTAAGTACTAGAAAATTTTAGCCTTTCGTCAACGAATCTTTATCAACTAATAAATTTGTATGACGGTAGACTGATGATAGGAACATCTCTATTCTCTTTCTATTCCATTTTAGCTATTAATTTCTTTTAAATGCTTAGCTTTGGAATATGTTACAATAAAATAAATAATATCAAATTTCAGTTTGAAATGCCATTCTTAGGAAAAAAAAAACCCCAACCAACCAAATCTGAAAGTAAAATGCTAACCGAAGTTAAATAATCAAATTGAAGGAAGAATTTTCATTTTTGACTTGGAAAAAAAAAGAAAAGTTTTCATTAGCAAACTGATTCGCACTCTCATTCCCTGGTCACTTTAGACCTCTCCATTATTCTCTTTCAGTTCTACTTGAAACAGTCCTCTTTCCTCTTTATTTTTTCTGTTTGGACATCAGACTAAATCAGTGATCACTCAGTCTGCTTCTCTGAGGACATTCACTAGCTCTCCCCAAACACATCCCCACCAATTTACGCATGTCAGACACAAATCCACCTTACTTAAGCTCTGAACTTTTTTCCACAGCTTTGTCCACCTCAAGTTCCTCTTAATGCTCTCTCATACTTGGAATACTTTCTCTTTAGTTTTACACTTTAATTGACCACAGGAGATGTGTGGGCATTGGCTCACTAAAATATGACTGTACTGGGACCAGCAGACAGAGTACAGTTGAAAAAGGAAACTCTTTTTATTTTAAATTCCATTGCTCATCATCAACTGCCCTTTCAGAAACGAGACAGAATTGCTGAGGTGATTTTTTTCAATTTTTAAATTAGAAATACTTAGTTCAGACAGTATCTTCAGAAACCTCTCTTTCCAAAGAAGACATTTGCTTCTCAGCAGGGGACATTATCTGGTCCTTAGCTCCACTGTACCTCTTCACTGCTGCTGGTTGTCAGCTGGTAAGGTTTGCATTAAAAGAAATTTCTACAGTGTACCAGTATCAGTGAAGCCATTTAACTTAACCTTGGTTCTTTGAATAGCCCTTGTGACATCATTTAATTCAAAATAACCAGAAAACGAATGGAAGATTTTCCAGGACCATTTTTGCCTTCACTTAACTRCACAGAAGTTACTTAAATCTTTCTCTTCTGCAGTGGCTCCAAATGTTGCAAAATGGGAAGAAGTGGTCTAGCAGAAAGTAGGTTTAATTTATCAATTCTATTCTCAATGAAAGGAAGATAAATGCTTTAGGAAAACAGTCAAATTTTTGAAACACTGTATTCAAAAGCAGTTGGTTTTAAACCTTCTTTTTCTCATTCAGCTGTGCCAAACATTTAGTATTGAATTGATAGATTTGAGATTGATTAGTTTGGTGTATGTTTTTCTAGAAGCCTTGTAACTTAGATCACTGAATGATAAAATAAGTTACTCTTTTGAAGATTTTACATAGCCGTGGTACAAACTCTCACTATTTTGACATAGACTTTCAGTACAATATATTGTATATTCAGATACATTCATACAATCCTAGCTATGTTTCTACAAGGGGTGGAAAGTAAAATATAGAATAAGATATATTCTGCATCATTGCGAAAATGTCTAGAGGAAGAAATTAATAACAAGAGGAAAAGTATCAGCAGTGCTGATCCTGATATCCTGAGATGCTTAAAATAATATATCTACCCACATGTTCAAAATGCTACCATTCAAAATGCTAGCTCCTTCTCTATGCTGGTGCTTTTTATTCTCCTGATCCTCCTTCTCTGTTTTGTTTGGCCAGTTTTTTGCTTTGCCCTGTGCTTGCAGAGGACAAGAAATGGGAGTTTCATTATGGAGCTTTCTTTGATTAGCTGTTGTGACTTGTGAGTCCAAGCACAATAACTGATGAAATTAGAGGAAACATTCTTTGTCAAAACCAACATGGAATGCTGCCTCCATATATAAAATGTGGCCTCCCCCCACTTATATCTGTGGTACAGATTATAGCAAAACAAATAAATATCATGATAATAAGCAAGGATTTGAACATTTAATGTTTGTTACAAAGAACCTCAAAAATAAAAAAAAAAAAAAAAAAAACCCAAACAAAACAAACCCTTCCTAAGCAGGACAAATAAACTTAGAATAAATAACTGAATGAACCAATTCAGCATAAGAGAAGATTAACATAAGTTGAGAATTTCAAACACTTGTGTTAGAATAAAATAGCACAGCTTTACTAATCTCACTTTATACCAGTTATTAGCCACTTCACTTTGTATTGGCAGCAGCTTTAAAAATACTTCATGAAACTATCATAAAGTTTTGCTGTGGAAAAAACCAGTTTTTAAATTTACCTTACCAAGGCCACATTAAGTATTTTTCCTACTTTGAAACATTTTTCCTAAATTTATGGGAAGGAATTAGTCACCTTTCTTTGTYGCTATTGTGTAGGAATGTCAATTACAGCTGGATGCCTTTCCATCAATGCATTAATAACTCATGTTTGTGTATTTTTACAGTATATTTTACCATTTTATAATGAAATGTTAAATATTTTACCAGTATTTGTATTTTACTGTGATTTGTACTGAGCACTTGCAGTGTTTCTATTTACTAGAATATTTTATTAAAATAAATTTTTTAAACCACCCATTACTTAAAACCAGTATTGCTATTTTGTATACTTGTCTTCCTTTCATTATTGTGACTAACACTTAGTCTGTTATATTATAATATCATGGATAGTCTACGACTTTATTCCACCTTTTACTTTGTAAACTAAAGACAGATTCCAGACCTCTCTTTGCTGGAAGGTACCTCCATTCTGACTTATTCATCAATTGGTAAATTTCTCCCTTACAGAATAAGCACTTCCATAATAACTTCTCAACAATAATTTTATTGCATTCTTTTCTCCAGTACACTCTGCTACATCTATCCTTAACCAGGTATCTTAAATTCTACCTACTGCCCAGTATCACAACTGAAAAAAAAAACCCAAAAAACCCAAAAAAAGATACAAACGAGAAAGTCTTACTGAAGCACTTCTGACATGTGTGAATTTTTAAAATCTGAAATTAGCTGCTAACTGGAATTAAACTGTTTTACTTCACACTACGCGGAATATAGGATGCTTGCTCCCATGCTCACAACTAAAATATGGAGTGTGCCTCCTTGGCTCCTCTTACTGCCAATGCCCAGCCACGATCACCTCTCAGGTAGGCTTTCAGCACTTAGAAGCGTAAATGGCTAGAAGCCATGCAAACATACATTGCAAGTGCCATGCTTTGGTATTAACAGAACTCAAGATCTGCTTAGAATTTTTCTCCTCCATTTATTCAGTGTACTTATCATTACATATAATTTTTGCTTATTGTTTGAATGTTTCACAACTTAGTAATGAAAATTATTAAAGTGTTAATAAATATAAATCATATTATAATAAAGTTTTGCCTATTCCTTCTAGCAAACATTAGGATTTCATCAGTAAAATATTAAGAAAAAGAATTTTTAGTGGTCCAAAAAAACCAATGACGATATTTTTGTTAATTTTTTCCTTACACTTGCATTTTGTGTGTAATACTCTCCCAATAATACTCTCAACATTTGGCCTAAAATAGATGTAGTTTTTAAACTCTGCATAAATCAATCATCACATTAAAAACGATCAAATTTATGATAAGATTTTCATTAGACAATATGTGCTTATATTTTGTACAAATGTGCTATTTCTTCTCACTGTCAGCATCCTCTGCCCATACTGGCATTTCCCACTGCGAAGACCAATTAATGTCCACTGTCATTTCAGTTCCTGTATTGTACGACTACTTAATCATGTTCCAGCCCAGAGATTCTCTATAATTTCTTCTCACCCTCCCCTTCCACGGCAGTTAACTCTGATGAAATTCTCATCTGGTATTGAAAACTGAAAAGAGGACTTAAGAAATAGTAGCTTAAATCCAGACCTCTCACTTTCAGCACAGGATCTCACAAAACACTCCTCACTACATTATCTAATCCATTTCTGGGTCAAAGTGCTGCCAGGTTTTTATTTTATTTTAAAAGATTATAAATTTTGTTGACCAAATCCAATCAGAAATTCATCAAAGTACTATTCTTGAAGGCAAAAGTCTATGTAACAGCATAGATGTGGCTTTGAAGATGTGCTCATATTTCATAGGACAAGCAGAGGCACTATTTTAAAAACAGATGGCCCCAAAATCAAGAGATACTGCTCATTCACATCTATGATTCAAAGTAAAATCCTATCATCTGACTTCAAAAGCCAAAAGACTTTACAGTTACCAAGGTGGATGTTTGGGTAATTGTGGTGCAGGTTACAGAGATTCCAGAGATTTACTGCAAAGCACGGATATGTGACATGTGCAATCAGAGTGGTGTGAAAATAATGCATTGGCCTTCTGTTGTTAGGACTGATAACTATCCTTTCTTTTGACACTACTTGTAAAATATCTTCCAGAGAAGTTCTGCGAATAATATATTTTAACCATTTAATCTGACGCTATAAAGACATGGTTTTTGAAACATCCATACTGAGATAAAATCTTTAGGTTTTTTTTCTTTCCCCCTGGGAAAATCATCCTGTATACTGTTGTTACTTTGATCAGGTCCAGACTGAGATATAAAACATTATTGCTGGTTTCAGATTAACTAACCTGGAACTGATTCCCAACTGTTAAATGCTGACACGCAGCTAAAACAGTGAYATTTGAGWTAAAAACTTACTTTACAGATTTAATCATTTATAAAAAGACACATAATATAAATTATAATGTAAAAAAAAAMCAGTAAAAAAAACTGTAGGTCATATCTCAGAAACAATTTTTTCATCAAGCATCACCACTTTTTGAAAGATCCAATTTTATAATTTCTGAGTTCTGAAATAATACTTTGTTTATATTTTCCTGATTGATTGTACCTTCATTTGACAGTGTCCTGGTGACAGACACTGAGAAACCAACTCCTCAGTCAGGAAACCCCTGAGAAGCAGCAGTAAAAAAGATGGTACTTTTTTGGGATCATTGCATCTCAAAAGAATAGATTGGTATCCTAAGATGGCAGAGCTAAGGGATTCTCTGCATATACTGAATTCCAAAAGTTCATTTTTATTATCACAATAAATAGCTTCATAGTGAAGCTGGAATTTTTTGTACTTCCTCTCAAGGAATGAAAATAAATGGGCACTATGTCCCAGCACTATAAACCATTTAAGAACRGATAAGCTGCTTTCTATGATTGCTGCTCCTGTAAAATCTATAGTTKTTCACACAAAAGATGAACAATGAGTAGGCATATGTAAAATAGGACATGAAGTAAGGGACAGCCACACAAAATCTGAGAGGCAGGGCCGAAACCAGAGTCACTGCTCCCTACCAGCCACCGTAACTGCACATCCTACTCTGCAACAGACAAAATCAAAATACCTTAAGACACATGATGACTGCCAGTGAGACAGAATTATCAAATCAAAGATGCTCAACGTTCCTTATCACATGAAGCTTCTGCAATTAGAGGTCATTAATATATTCCAYGTATATTTTGGGAGTTACTCTTAGTTATTTTTTATAATCTACAACTTTAAAAACCCCCATTAAGGTATGACATTTTATTTAGGGTAATGAATTATGTTTTGCACTCAAACCTACAAGAATATTTTACTAACTTGGGGCTAGTAGACTTGTTTCTACCAAATTCTGATGGTAATTTTTAGGGAGAACCAGCTGAGCAGTTTTGGAGCTCTGGTAACCAGAGGGTAGAAAACAAAACTCACTTCTGCTGATGCAGTCAGGGACTCAGTCAGGAAGGTGTTTACTGCTACTTGTTTTAGGGATGTGGCAGCAACCTGCAGACCCTCCTAGGATTATGTCCCACAGGAATGTGCAGAATTTCAGAAACCTGGGACTTTGAATCATTCAAAGCAATATTTGTATGAAGTCTGGATTTGAAATTAAAGTCAATGAAACAGCCCATTATTAACACCAAATATTATAGACAACTAAATAAAATATCACATCAGTATAAAGCAATTCTTGAAGTTTTAAGTGACTCTCAATACAGAGTTAACAAATTAGCAAATTATAATATGAATAATTTTTGYAGGGTTTTTTCTTTCTGTTAGCTTATTCTTTTTGTTTCATAATCTAAGTATAAAAAAGTGAAAGAAATTGATCAATAATGCAGAAGAATGTACAAACAAATACATTATGTAATACTACTACRCTTGCAAGCCCATGGCAATGCACAAAAAGGTGCTTTGTCCATTTCCCAAATGCTTAGCAAGTAATGTGCTGCAGTAAGATTTCTTGTTATGAACATTGTATTGTTTTACAAAATATTCTGTAAGATTTATTTTGTAAGTGTGAAGTATTATGAACAAGCCAAACTAAACTACATTTGCCAAATGAAGAAGCTACATGTCAAAAAATTCCCTACACTTTGTGATTCAATGTCCTCTTACACACTTATTAATATATCCACTAATTCACAAATTCAATAATTTGTGATTGTGCTTCCAGTTATTGGTCATAAATAGTCTTGTTGAACAGCATGATTACTTACATCTCTGTCTCTTCTGGCCATACTGCTTTAGACATAGCTTACTATAAATCCAACTGCTCGAAAACATAAAATTTACCTATGTCTGTCATSAAAGAATGGAGATATCTATATCTTCTATAATAATTATTTATTAAAAAAATATTTGCAAAGTTGATGCAGAATTTCCTCCCAAATGTCTATAACTATGCCAAAAATATAGTTATTAATTTGTCCCAATATACAAAAACATGCCTTGGAATATAGGTCAAACCAAGGAATGTCTTTATTTAGGAGTATCACCCCACCCCCCACCAAACCCCATGCTGATATTATTGTCTTATTTCCTATAGTGGTCTTTTCTTTATGTTTTATTTAAAATGTTAATGGAGTGTATCTGCAATTCAGATAATTTATCCTTAAATCACTGTTCTCCAGAATAATGCATTGTGAGCACTGTAATACACAGGGAAGTCCTTTTAAAGAACATGCATCAATTCTCTTCCCTTATGAAGCACACTGCAAATGCCCTCTAACAGGGCACAGCAGCATTACATAAATCATCTTATATGAAAAATTAACATGACATCAAATATTTATAAATATTAATGTGTATGTTAATATAACCAAAGCTGTAACAAACAATCATAACCTTGCCAAGTTTCTTAGGACAGGCGCCGCTGATAATGATATCGATTATCTCTGGGGGAACATGCAATTATGAAAGTATACGTGGGATGCTATATTGTAATCTGCTTTTAAGTTCATCCATTAAACACTCCACCTCACACTGGATGTTAAACCTCCTCTTAGTTCTTTGTCAGGTACTATTATTCTGTGTATTTACACATCCATGGGAATGAAAGATGAACAACTCTTAAATGTATACAATTTTCCTACCTCATTGACATGTATATCTAATTTTGTATCATACATTCCTTTGCTGTAGGGCAATTATACCTTATAGTGTCTGATACGTACCTAGCTACCTATCTGTCTGTCTATACATTCATCCCTCTGTCCTGCACATAGCATAGCTCACACAGGAATTTGCAGACTCCTTTGGTTTATTTTTTACCATGGTGCATTTATGGTATTATCATTAGAGCTCTGACAGTATTTCCAGTAGAAATTTAATTTTTTCTGGCTCAAAAATTATTCCATAAAAATTAATTTCACACCTAAACATAAAATACAGTAAAATGCATTTCTTCATAATCAAATTTGATCAGTTGCTAGGAATTTCAAGAGCTTTTTGTTATCACTTACTTAACATTGCATTGACAAGGAATAAAATGTTGAGCCAACACCACAAAAGTAACCATGTNACACTTTGTGATTCAATGTCCTCTTACACACTTATTAATATATCCACTAATTCACAAATTCAATAATTTGTGATTGTGCTTCCAGTTATTGGTCATAAATAGTCTTGTTGAACAGCATGATTACTTACATCTCTGTCTCTTCTGGCCATACTGCTTTAGACATAGCTTACTATAAATCCAACTGCTCGAAAACATAAAATTTACCTATGTCTGTCATSAAAGAATGGAGATATCTATATCTTCTATAATAATTATTTATTAAAAAAATATTTGCAAAGTTGATGCAGAATTTCCTCCCAAATGTCTATAACTATGCCAAAAATATAGTTATTAATTTGTCCCAATATACAAAAACATGCCTTGGAATATAGGTCAAACCAAGGAATGTCTTTATTTAGGAGTATCACCCCACCCCCCACCAAACCCCATGCTGATATTATTGTCTTATTTCCTATAGTGGTCTTTTCTTTATGTTTTATTTAAAATGTTAATGGAGTGTATCTGCAATTCAGATAATTTATCCTTAAATCACTGTTCTCCAGAATAATGCATTGTGAGCACTGTAATACACAGGGAAGTCCTTTTAAAGAACATGCATCAATTCTCTTCCCTTATGAAGCACACTGCAAATGCCCTCTAACAGGGCACAGCAGCATTACATAAATCATCTTATATGAAAAATTAACATGACATCAAATATTTATAAATATTAATGTGTATGTTAATATAACCAAAGCTGTAACAAACAATCATAACCTTGCCAAGTTTCTTAGGACAGGCGCCGCTGATAATGATATCGATTATCTCTGGGGGAACATGCAATTATGAAAGTATACGTGGGATGCTATATTGTAATCTGCTTTTAAGTTCATCCATTAAACACTCCACCTCACACTGGATGTTAAACCTCCTCTTAGTTCTTTGTCAGGTACTATTATTCTGTGTATTTACACATCCATGGGAATGAAAGATGAACAACTCTTAAATGTATACAATTTTCCTACCTCATTGACATGTATATCTAATTTTGTATCATACATTCCTTTGCTGTAGGGCAATTATACCTTATAGTGTCTGATACGTACCTAGCTACCTATCTGTCTGTCTATACATTCATCCCTCTGTCCTGCACATAGCATAGCTCACACAGGAATTTGCAGACTCCTTTGGTTTATTTTTTACCATGGTGCATTTATGGTATTATCATTAGAGCTCTGACAGTATTTCCAGTAGAAATTTAATTTTTTCTGGCTCAAAAATTATTCCATAAAAATTAATTTCACACCTAAACATAAAATACAGTAAAATGCATTTCTTCATAATCAAATTTGATCAGTTGCTAGGAATTTCAAGAGCTTTTTGTTATCACTTACTTAACATTGCATTGACAAGGAATAAAATGTTGAGCCAACACCACAAAAGTAACCATGTTTCTCCAAGAGGTTTTGCAGTTGTGCTTAGCACATGTGAAAAAGCAGTTACGCCCCAGAAAAAATCTTTAAGGTGCACACCTAAGGCTAAGTGATGCTGATTACCATTCACAATGAAGTATTCACCTGAACTGAACAATGAGTCGTGCCGCTTTTTTTAATACATAGATCCAAACACATACGAAGACTTCTTCCCATTAATTATTTTCCAAAGATCATGATAAATACAGATTCAGTAAAGCCAGTCACTGAAACACTGTACACTGTGAATACCCTTTATCATTCCAGACAAATAAAATCAAAATAAACACCTTCACATAATAACATTCTCTTCCTTATGACTATTACCAGGACTATTATTAAGTATGAATATAGTGAAGTCCATTTTAGAACTTGTTTGAGAGAACAGGCTTTTAAAAACAGGCTTAACAGCTAGAATACGACTCTTTATTTCACTGAGGAGCCAATCAAAATACACAGTAGGTAAAAGACTTGCCCAAACTGGGGGAAAAAAGGTGTCTAGGTTAGCTAGGAAGCARCTGGAAAGTGAAACCTGCAGTGAAACCATGTCCAGGGGCTTCTCTGACACAAAAACCAAATGTCCTCCCTGTGTGGATACTTTTAGAGGCTCATCTAAGAAATGCACATTAACTTGTTCTTGATAGTTGAAGATCAGTCTAATGATTCAGCCTAGATTAGCAAGATTTTTTAATTCTGCAAATATTAGGGTTTAAGTGATTCACCCAGAAGGGACAGCAGCTCCTAAAGAAGGATGTGAAAGCTGCTTGCTTTTGAAGAACAATGTGGGTTTGGATCAGTCACTTAAGCTGTGTTCTCAGTATCACATTGTCACTCTGAAGTAAAAATAAAGCATGAAAAGAAATTAATGAAGATTTTTTTTTTTTTTGGGGGGGGGGGACGGTGGGGGAGGAAAATAAAATAAAAACACAGAGGTTTTAATTAAAACATGGCCTGAGTAATTTTGCCATTTAAAATGAGAACATAGACTATTTTAATGATTATATTCCATTCCTTTTTTTTTCTTTTTTTTGATATGTTGCCTGTAAAATAGGGAAACAAATACTTCCTATTACATTTGAAACCAGACAAAACCAAAATCTGAACCTGAATTTAGAAAAAAAAAATACAAAGAACAACTCTTTTTTTTCAGGGGATTTGCACCTTTAAATTTGTTTACCAAGTCCTAAATGAGAGAGTAGTAATAATTCTTAACTAATGCTGGAAGATTTAGGTAAGTTTCCCTTTTTCTCTCTCCCCACTTCTGCCATTTATTTACTTATTTTTTAAAGGAATAAAGGTGTAACATTAGTTTCAGGAGGTAAAGAATTTTATTCCATTATAGATCCCTGGAAAATAAAGGGGTTTTCTACTGAATTTTATTAATAAATGGGATTGCTATCAGTTTTACCAGTATAAAAGCTCATTTACTGTTTGTTTTTTACAAAAAAAAAATTCAAGTCTTTATTAACCATGAAAGTTTAAGGCATAATTATGTAAAAATAAACTTTTTTAAATAAGATTATTATTCACACACCTTATGTTTTWAAGATTGTGGATGAAAAAATAATTCAATGCACATCTCAGATTAATTGCACTAGTGGTCAACATCCTTTTAACACATTATGAATATATAAATTCTAAATAAAAAAGAAGTCTAAGAAATCAGTCATTATTCTATGTATCAACTGTAAATCATGACATAAATCCAAGCATACAAGAGCATAGGCACYAAAAACAACTGTTCTTGTTTTCCTTTTTGTCTCTTGCTAATATTTGAGACTGCCAGATGCATTTGTCTTTTTGTTATTACGACTTTTTGTTATAACCATGCAGTCATATGTTTAGAACTCTTTTTGTAAAAAGGGGTGCCATTATTGTATCTGCAGGTTAGATGGAAGAAGATTCAAATTTCAGAACCTGTGTTATCTTTTAGAATCAGAAAACATCCACAGTGTGAAGCCCTTTTCTCACAAAATGATGCTGATCTGAGCAGAACCTTCTGCATATGCAGCTTTAAATCTCTACTATAAAAAATCGATACTTGTCAAGTACAAATGTCACTCTTAAATGAGGTCAGAAACCAGCGCTGTGGTTTCCCTATCACATACAATTATCAGTACAGTTTTTCCTAGCAATGACTTTTGTATTTCCTACCCTTTCCTTCAGCATACTGAAAATGAAGAGTCAAAACTCTTTGGCAATTTACTTACAGTAACAACTAATCCCCACTGTAAAACAAGAGAACTCAGACTTAGTTTTGTGAAAGGTTAACATCTAGTTGAAATTATTTGCTCTGTATCATAACAAAAAGAAAGATTTCATGTTATTTCTTTTGATCTAGCCTCTCTTAATGCCAGACTCCTTCATTATAATTTCCAAATGAAGAAATACCATATTCCTGTACTGAAGGCATATGTTCATAAATACAGATGTTTTAGATAAAGAATTCCTACCTTTACATAATATATATCTTCCATCATCTTGTATTCATATTAACCATGCAGAAATAGAAATGTTTTATCTAATTTTACTGATAACATTCAAAGTTCCTATGTAATAAAACTGATTGGAAAAGTGTCAATTTAAAGAATAGAAATTAATTAAAAATCACCAATTTAGTTTTAAAATAAGTTTTGATACCTTTCTTTCTGATGCAGTGATTTTAAAATTTCTGATTAACTTCTCTCTCTGAACAAAACAGTGATGTTTAAAAAGTATATCCTGCAAATAATTTGTACATTTCTAAAAAAGAAAAGCTACAAAAGTGACAGCTAAAGATACATATATTTCATCAGCCCTCTGCAATATCTTTTCATTGTAATATTGGAAAGACTGAAACTATTTTTAACAAGCGTGCACCATGAAAAAAAAAGTGAAATTTCCTCTATTTAAGTCCTCTATTAGTCTTTAAAGACCCTTCAGAAAATGCCACTCAGTATGTGCTTAAAAAATAGAATAATTATAGAATACAGATAATTTTCTAATGTAGATACTATGGTACCTTCACAATTTAATTTAGCTATGACAAAAAAACAAGTGATTTGAGGCATGTGGAGAAATAAGATTTCACTTAAACAAGTGGAGAAAGTGTTTCACTTAAACAGCTGGTCTTGTGCCATAGTATATTGTTCAAAAACCAGCTACAGCTGGGTTCAGGAGTGAATAAAGGATCTAAGGCTGATGAAAACTAAGCATGTTACCAAGGTGACATACTTAAGCTTGGTGGCACAGCTGTACTATTATTGAAATATTGTAATTCAAACAACCTGTGGTGTGCTGTTGCTTAAAACACAACTCGCTTTTTCCACCTGACAGACACTAAGTTGAGGTAATTGCAACAGAATGTGTGTTTTGCACAATAAGAGATTAGGATAGGGCTGAGAAAAAAAAAATTAAAAACCCCAATAACATTTTTGATGCTTTCTGCATGTTATAAACTAGTAAACATTGTACTTCTATATAATTACACTCCTAATTGTAAAATAACAGTTATGAAGTTCTTAGTGCCAAGGAACCGGGTGCAAGGGACAGAGGATTTTCAGAGAGGCATAGAGACCTTAGTCATAAGGATTACCCAAAGAAATAAATATCAGCAGTTTATCATCTATATGGCACAGGATTCATCCCAGAAGAGTTGGGAGGCTGCACATAGGTAGTGGGATACTTCAGTCCCAAATAACAGAGCAAAGGGCTGTACTGCAGCCAATTGACACACACACATATCCACACTCTTCTTTGAAACAGTGCTAAATTTTATCTGCTGCATTCTATTAGCACAAGAACTTTGCTAACCATAGATATATGGTTAAGGAGAGGTTCTAGGCTTGTATACTCAAGGAAATAACAATCAGATAAATGAGATGAGATAGAATTCACGTACATTTCTTGCTTGACTCTGTCCAGTTTCCCTCTTTTTTTCTCTTTTTCTCTCTTTTTTACAGTATTTACTTAAAATATTTCAGGCCTCAGACTTACTAAGGTAACATCTAATATAATTCAGAACATGAAAATGGTTGAGGTAAGCATACATTACCCATGTACGACCCATGTAATTTTGTGAATGAGGATCTTTCTCAAGGCATCCAGAATGATTTTTTCAGTCCCATTCCTGCCTAGATGTAATCAAGTGATTTGCTGATTTTTTTTTTTTTTTTGGTCATAAAAGGTAGCAGATAGTAGAAAGAGTGCAGAGAGAAATACTGAGAAAATTTTTTGAAGTAGTATAAGTGAAGTTAACATGGCTTTAATTTGAAATGGCTTAAAGTTAACAAAGTAAAGTGGTTTGGTTTGGTTTATTTGTGGTTTGAGTTATATATTTACCTCCAGAGCATGACTAAGATTTTTCAGCAGATTGGAATGGAATGAAAAGGATACAGAATACACAAATGTATCTGAGTCTCACTTTATCAATGTTAATGACATTTCACTTCTTTCCTTTAGACCTGAATTTGTCTTTTGTAATCTAGATCCATTTCAGCTCAAGAAGATGTGTCAAAAAATATTTTCATCTGAAAAATATTTATCACAGCTGTTACTGACTCAACCTAGGGAAGGGCACTGCCCTTCCTCCTGCAGCAGAGATGATGCTTCAGAAACAGTGAAGTATCCTGCTGAGATGATGAGTTTCTAAACAGCAGTCTCCATCAGCAGCCAAAGCAGCTAGCTAGAGTCCAGAAAGGAAAGTAA
>NW_026623562.1:543141-600179 GCF_030028575.1 Malurus melanocephalus
AAAAAAAAAAAAAAAGAAAAAAGCTACAGGTTAGGACTTGGGTGAAACTGGAAATGCAGTTTCTAGAAAACTTGGGAATCTCTGAAGTACAGGGTCTTCAAAGACTTTTTAACCACAAACCAAAGCCATTTAATTTCTGTGCTGAATAAAGACTCAGGTAGCTCTCTGAGGTTGTGCAGAAAAAGCACATACTCAGAACAGCAAACTAGAAATGTATGGTTTTGAAATTGCTAGAGTAGCTCTATATATGAAAAAGTTTCAGGAAAGAAGTGAGGCTAGCATTCTAAATTCTGGCTTAGAGAACTCAACCTTGCTCTTATGCTCACTAGAGTCTGCCTGCAGCTTTGCACAAAGATTACATATACATCACTTAAAAATTAATATTTGCCTCTTTACAGCCTTCCAAAATAGTTAATTGCCTCATGAGTTGCAAGAACCATCTGTGATTTGAAGCATTAAGATACTGTAAGTATGATCATTTCTACTGCTATACACACTAAAATGCAAAAATGATTTTGTTGCTTTTCTGGGACATTCATGGTTATTCACAACTCCTCTGTTTGGCCATGGAGTATCACACAGCAGTTTTGTCAAATGGTAGATGTGGAAGGTACATTTAAAACTTCATTTGTCCAATGAATGAACAAAGCCAGTAATACTTTGTGTGTGCTTTGTTTTTTTCCAACCACAAACTAYGGAAAAAAAAGAGTTCTGAAGTTCTCAAAAGAAGAGTTTGCAGTTCTCAAAACTCATGAAAACACTTTTCTCAGCTGACCTGTAGTGCTTAATTTCCAACCAATTTCTCAGTGTCTTGAAGTATAAACTTTATCAGGAGATTAATAATTCTTTAGATGCTGAAATCTGTTYGGAGCTTTAACAAATAAAAATAATTCTTTGTGTGGATGTCCAGCAACAATTTGGATCCTGAGTCAGTATTGTCTTTATGCATACCACATAATAAAAGCACTCATTTTTAYTACAAAGCATATTGTCCCTAACGACCCTGATGAGTAAATTTCTATAGATTTACTCTTGAGATCCCTGGATGAAACCCTTTTGTAATCAGCATTACGATATATAAACAGAAAAGCTCAACACCTCTTTTCCCCAAAGCTCAGTTGCTTGAAACCCTGAAGTTGCAGATGGAGCACTGGTGATGTTTCTCTCTGGTTCCATCAGATCTAACAGTGCTGCAGAGGTCAGCTCAGAGCATTGCAATGACCAAGTACGAGTTTATCGTAGCAAAGGTCATACAAAACTGTCCCTGCATTGAGAGCTATTTTGTCCTCCTTGTTTATTAATGCTGATCTATCTATCCTAATGGATTTAGCTTGTAGGGGGCTGGGGAAAGAATGAGAGTCACTATTTCTCAGCTTCCATTCTTCATTAATATTAATATCATCTTCAGCTCTAGCATACTGGTACAGTACACATTCAGAACTCACAGGACAAAGAGCTCCAGTGCTTAACAGGCACATGGATTTGTTTGGAGAATCAAACACACTCTGCAGTGTGTTACTGCTCACAGTTATCAGCTGTGGCATTATATGTTAACAAAGAACTTTGTTTCAGGAACATCTCTTCATACCTCACTGTCTGAAACCAACAACGTAAYGGCAGATGTTTACTACATGGAAGTTTATTTTAAAAATCACTGATACATTTAAAACAAAAAGAAAATATATTTACATATCAGTATTGCAGTCCCTATGCTTTTAAAGCTTCCAGTTTGTTTACTATGAATTTAGTTACATAAATGCTGCTGATTTAATCCCGAGTCCCACAAGAAGGCCCATTATAAGCTGCAGAAATATATACAACTGTCAGGTAAATCAGTGCAGATAAACATCTCAGACTGAATACTTATTTTTGTAAATCAGAGAAATCTTTGCATATGCAATGCTCTGCATTCCTGTCACTACAGCAAGGTAATTGAATTTACTAGCCAAACCTCTAGAATGTCCTTACAGAAATTCCCAAAGCAGAAGTGGTAGTTCATCATTTAATCCCCAGTGTAAATCCACATAAATTAGGTGTTTCAATGTTAGATGTACTTTCAGGGGAAAAAAAAAAAAAAAAAAAAAAAAAAAAAAAAACACCAACAAAAAAACCCAGACCCAAAATAATTTTCTATAAATATAGATTAATTAAAAAAAAATAAAAATCAAGGATCTCATATACCTGAACAACCCTATGTTAACAGAGAGTCAACTCTTAATCCTAGTAACTGCATTTAGGCAAGTGAGAAAAGAAGAGTACTGGAAGGATGAGAGAAGTGCTGGAGAAAAAAACAAGAAGATAAACATAAAATTAGACTAATTAAAAAAAAGAAAAGAAAAAGCATTTGCCAAGATGCTCTGAATGGTGATTGTGAAAATGACATATTATCTGGATGGAAACCCACCAAGAGAAACCTGACAMTGCTTGYAAAATGTGTTCTATTAACAGAGAAWAATAATCTAATRTGTAAAAAAGAAATTGTCATATCAAACTCACTGAGGTCCTCTGTATTACACCAGTAGTTCTGGATAGTCTTTTAGTAAAAGAAAAAGTTTCATTTCTCAGAAAACTTAAGACAACATTGAATGTTTATTTTTGAATAATAAAGAGGTGCCTAAAAGGCAGTTAGAAAAATTAATAAACATAATTCATTGTTTAGTGTAAYTTTTCATAAATAATGGTAGAATAGTTTACCTTTGTTAGAGTATAGCAATTTAAAAGAATTTTCCTCTCTGTTTACATTTTTCTTTTTATGCTAAAATTTTCTATTTACCTACTAATAATTTGGGCCTCTCTCTTTTTTTTGCGTAATTTTCTTGTTTTAATTCCATCTTTTATCTGAACAACATAGATGTTGATATTAGAATTGCTACTTGTTTCACTGTTGACAACAAATATTCTTATTTAGCTCATGTTGAATATGTGCAATATTCAATATTCATATATTARATAGCTTAAATTGTTGATAAAGTCTAGAAAGTTTGGTAAAATTTTAACAATTTCATGGATCTTGTTGCAAAATATATTAAAAAGGAAAAATTAAAAATRAGAAAACAGAACAGCTTTAAATTCCATGTGCAACAATACATGTGTGGAAAATAAACACTTCATATGAACTGTATTTCAGTACCTTGCAAAGTAAAGTAATATATGTTTTTCATTATTTTAGTAAAATTAAAGAATGAGCTTACAAAAGTATCTTTAAAATTTCATATTGTTTAAGCTTGTTTGGGCATGGCAAATCATTTCAGCATGAGAAATGCCTATGCAGCAATCAGAGATACTTATAGATCCTGCAACACTTAAATACTCTCATTTTTATGTAAGCCATTATTAGAATTTACTTCTAAGAAATTCGATATACTATGTCCTATTGCTTTAATATAAGCTATATATTAGAAAWTTTTTTTTTCTGTATTATGTGGTATTCACAACAGCAAAAGCAATTGCATAATATTTTGAAAGAACAAAGAGGTACAGCACATATGCCACTGARGGTGAGTGAAAGGATTTTTGACCTACCCTTGGACAATCTAAAGAAAAAGTACTAAGATAAAACACCTTGGGAAATCCCACTAAAATAYCTACAAATGTCTTTTGTGAAATGGCTTTAAAAGCAGTTTCTATTTTTACTTGAGAGCCACATGAGGAATTTTGAGTTTTAGAGCTTGTTCTTTCATTGCATTAGCCATTAGCCCAGCTTTACAGCAGTATAAGTACATTGATTTCACTGGAATTTTCACCAGCGCTGAATTTAGCAGAGAGATGGATCAGGACCGAAAGACACACGGCATTCATCACTGAGGGCGGGCAGCTCACTGCTAAAGTGAAGGGAATTTGATTACCTATTACAGATGCTGGAATTTCAGAAAGCACTTCAGAGCTATAACATGTTATTCTTTCCTTCTACTCATTTGTTAAGAACAACACTTTGCATTCATATTGGGGGGAGGGCGGGGGGGGGGAGGGAAAAGCACTCCAACATGATCATTCACTGGAATAATTCTTCGTGCTTTTAGGCTCTGCTACAGATTTGAAAGTTGCTCTGGGTTTGGTCATCTTCTTAGACTGTAAGCGCTTTCTGAGCTGGTCTGTGCTCCAAGAGAGTTTTCCCTTTTCACTTCTGACTGAAAAACAGATGATTGGATTTTATCTGTTTCATGGGGGAAAATACATAGAAATGTCTCAATTTTAAATGAAGCTGTTTCTACCTTCACAAGAATTATACCTACCCTTATTTTCACAGGTTTCCCTAAAGCTGCTTTCAGGTTACCCAGAAATGCCAAACTATCCTATTTATAGTGTAGGTTGCTTATTTTTCCTTTACTTGTCTATTTGGTGGTGGTGGTGTGGGTGTGAAAACAGTTTTAAAACTAGCGGTTCTCAGCTACACAGAAAAATATTATTATTTATTCCAAATACATATTATGTATTACATTTGATACAGTTTAAGTTTCTTTGTTTTAAATGGAGAAAAGGTATGAAATACTTAAGGAAAAAGAAGGCTAATGCCTTTTGTTTCTTTGCCAGTAAGACTTAATGTTAAACTAATCATCAGGGAACCAAACTGACAAAATTTCTTTCATCTTGGTGTCAGTAATAAACAATCAATGATATTTTTTCTTCTTGGTAGACAAGCATTTATAATAACAGTGGAAAGGCCCTCTAATTTCATAAAATAATTATTTTTCTGTGGGTGGGAGAACAATTTCATTTATACATCTGCTTTTCTCRTTTAGCAAGCAGTTAGAAACAAATGTGTAACACCCTATTTCTCACTGAGAAGAATGCATTCTCAAGGTGAAATAAAATGTGGAACTTCCTATAGGATAGAACCAATTTGAATGTTGATGGAATTCCATCTTGATATTTTATTACAGTCACACTGTCTCCTATTTTTTCCCCTGGAGGTGAAAACTGTCCCTTCTGCCATCTTCAGTAAATGTCCTTACACACTTATGTGTTAGGTGTCAGAGATGGCTCCTCTATAGTGCCTGGCTTTTCCCAGGAATAGTTATTCAGATGGTGCTTCTGCTCTCTGTGGTTAGCCAAAGGATTGTGCTGTATCCTACAGAATTTTCTTCATTTCAGGGAAGCAGAGCCAGCAAATATATCAAGCCAAAACCTCTCCAAATCAAAAAAAAATTCTGCTGTTCACCATCCAATTTTTTTTTTCTTGAAACAGTCCTCTGTGCTGCTAGAATTGAGAATGATATTTCATGCACATACTGTTATCTGACTACTGAGTCAAATTTCTCATAGATACTCAAAGATCTGCCAGTCGTTTTCAATTACAAATTCCTGAACCATAAGATGAAAGTGCGAAATGTTTCCTTGCCCATTATTTTCAATAAACCTTGAATCTGTAAGAGGAATTGTAGAAAATTTGCCAGTTACACTAGTGAAATAATGTTCTTCTTTTGCTTTAAAACCAAAGGAATTGAAAGGTTTTTTCTAGTAAGTTAAAATAAAACCTCAGAAAACATGATCTTTAATATTACATCTTACTATAAAATCTAGGCATGCAAAAGGCTTTTTGTTAAATATTGTGATGGTTCATAAACAAGCTAAAGTGCAGCTTTTGCAGTCAGCATACCTGAAATGCATGCCTATAAATACATTCTGCATACTTTACCTTCTCTTGTATTTCCCCAAAAAAATCCATAAAGGAGAGATGGATACATTTTACCCACTTATTCAAGTTTGGACAATAATGATATTTTACATTAAAAATACGAAGTATACAAAGACACATCTATGCAAAATTATTTTCATCATTAAGTATTCAGAATATTGCAGATTAGTAAATAATTAACCCTTTGATCTTGTTCATTGGCTTTTTAGCTGACTCATGCTAAAGCTGTCAATCGTTACACATCTAAGAAAATACTATCAAATGCATTCACTAGAATAACAGGACAGGCTGAATAAGTAGTTTTAGATAATTTAATTAGGTTATAGGGTTTTTAATATAATTCAGAAAGTATGTGAACTTTTAACTTGTGTTAACTCAATTTCCTCATGCTTTCATTCACCATTTGTTGAGGACATTACAGTGATTAGCCAAAGCCCTTCCAGCTCTTAATGTTCTCAATAAATTCTAGTTTAAATTGACTGTCACTTTCTTGCTATAATAAAGTAGGTGTTTGACATCTCAGAAGGAACCTGACTACTGCCTATTACATTTTCTTGAAGAAAATTTTTCTAGTTCCACAAAATCAACAAAGTTATAGTTATACTACAGATTGCAATGAGCAGCAGAGTAGGTAGCGCTGGACAAGTGCATCCTCAGAGTCTCATAATTTTGATTCTTTTGGGAAATTAAAATGATACTGCATGCCTTTTGTTTGACACACTATACAACACTATAATTATATTTAATTGTTTTGGTAGCAAGCTATTAGCAGTTTCTGAACTCCCCGAGAAAAACCAAAATATCCAGCTTGTTAGCAATATATATTCACTGTGCTGCAATGCAACTTCAACAGCAGTGTGCTTTTCCTGTTGGGTTCAAAGATTAGTGTGGGCCAAGCGCCTTGAAACACAATCTGCTAAACTGCAAAATGGTACGCTACAAATTCTGCAAATTTATGTATAAAAAAAAATTCCAAAGGCTTTTCTATCTTTTACTTTTTTTTTTAAATTCAAGTAATTGTAAGATATATTCATTATTTACTTGGTCAAGTAAAGATCAGGAATGCCATATGGAACAGAAAAAGAGGAGATTTGTAGCCCTAAGTCTCTCAGTTCCTTATAGCACTATGTATTCATATCACAGACAGACATCTCACAAATATCTGCATTTTGCAACCATGACCCACAGAACCCTCAAAATGTGTAGGCAAACAATAGTCTGGTCCAGCATCCTTTTGAGAACAAATTCTGCCTTCATATCAACACTGTATACTGGTGGGGTTTTTTCCCACTATGGCATTTTGTTTCTTTCTATTTTGGCTCCCTCTCTCTAGACTTCTTTTTCCAGACTCCAGCACATCTTGATCTGGTTTTCTGCCTCATTTCAACACTTGTGGTCCTCTTAATTAATCTGTGATTTATTTTCCAAGAAAACACATTTTGAAAAGTGTCAGTTTTCTATCTTTCCTTCCTGGTAACTAGATCTTGGTAATTCCATCTTAAAAACTTCCTAAGTCTCTTGTTCTGGGTTCTCCATGGATTCAGACAAAGAAAATAGCTCTCCCCTGCAAAAACTCCTTCCTCTACATATTGTCATAGATTTTTTTTTTATACTGTGTTATCAAGATATTAATCAAGCATCACACAAATAGAAGACCCCAGTTAAATGCCTATATTCATGCTTGGTTTCTAGGACCCTAATATTTGAAAACACTGATCTCAATGGGAAAACTTGAGTGTTAAGCACTTTTCAAATATCAACACTACAATAAGGGGTTTGAATATTGATTTAGAGTCTAAAGTCAGGCTGTGGTTTTTAAAAAATTTTTCAGAATCCTGCCCTAGTTTTGCTTCATAGTAATTTCTCCTGAAAAAGTACTTTGACATCAGCAATTTCTCAATCACTCTTATACCATTATCCACTCCCGATTAAAAAATATAAATTCCTATTCTCTCACAAAAAATATTTTTATATTCAATATTTTTATAGTTCCAAGCTTATTTATTTTTCTGTGAGCCATTTTTCTTTCACACCAATACAAAAGGATTTGCCTTCTGACATCTATCTTCTCTCATTCTTAGCTTCATCAATAATAAAATTCATAATATTCCGTATGAATAAAATGCAACAAAAAGAAATGATCTTATGTTTTTTCTTCCCCCCGCCCATTTTCTAGCTCATACAGCTTTAAACCCAAACCAGTATTTACCCAAACATTTTGATATTAAGTAGCTGACATTTCACAGAATAATTATAGAAGCAAAAGAAACACTAGTTTGAATTAAACTTGTAAAGGAATTCACAACATGGAACGTGAATTTGCACATGTATTTTTAGAATAGTAGACTTTTCTTTGGGAGCATACAAGTCTTCTAACAGTCTGTCTGCTGTATTATTGTAGTAGAGCAAAAGAGAGTCAGACTTCATAAAGGCTTCAGAATGCTGTATTTATGTGTGAAAGTATTTAGCACAAGGAAGAAATAACACAAAAGAGATTTACCTGCAAATACAAAGAAATTGCATTAATGTGATCTGGCAGCATAGTTGATATTTTTATTTGCGTTGGAATTTTAATTTTGGCAGGATTCCGTTTTATCTTCAGCTCTGAAGGTAATTTTCCATAACTTGATCTACTTTTAAAGAATGAAAATTACCTTTCCTGTAAACCAAGAAAGCAATGAAGTATGTAACTAAAATGGGTATAATTCCTGCAATTTTTCAATAGTCAATAAGAAAAGGATAATAGTAACGTGTTTGGAAACTTTCTGTTCCTGGTGATCCCGATGTCTGTACTCTGTGTAAGGAGACTATAATAATTGCAGGGATTCAGACTGATTCCTGAGGACAGCACTGATAAGTGTGGAAGACACAAGACTGACAATGGGAACTAAGTAGGAGACTTCCAGAAAAAACCCATACAGCAAACAAAAGAAACCCTCCATAATGTGTAAGTGAAAATGTCATACTTGAGCTTGGATGACATGAAATCTGTGAGTGCAGTGTTTATCAAAGAGGAAAATGCTATTCCTGCTCTACTGAAAATATGAATTATTGAATCTTAAGAGGTATCAAGTTTTGCACCAAAAACAACTCAGCGGCTTTCCTGGCTTTATGCAACTAGAAATATATAATCAGTTATTAGAAACACTAGAGAAAATGAGAATCCTCATGAGATCAAAGATGTGCTTGAAATACTGCTGCATACAAATCTGACCCACATTTCACTGTGAAAATATTGTTAATAAATTACACCTGGCAAGTACGCAGGTATTACTGTATCAAACAAAATGATAACAACACTGAAAAACACCTTTCCTGAGCTTGGGAACAATGCTGTCAAAGAACTGTCCTCCTCTTTACAGCTTCCAGGAGAGTTTGAATTTTTTTTTTTTTTTTTTTTTTTTTTTTTTTTTTACATGTAAGACAGAATATGAACCTCAAGTATTTTGAGGCAAATCTTAATGATCTTTCTGTCAGAAAGAAATTACATAACACTTCTTAGAAGTAGAGTGAAATAAGCTGCTTAACAATTACCTGTTTAACAATTACATGTCTGTAAACAGGAAGGAAAAGGGAAAACAAGCTCTTTTCTCAGGTTACATGGAAACCAATCTTCTTTCTAAAATTCAAGTAATTATGTCATGTCTGCACAATACCTATGACATGGGAGGGGAGTTATAATCTATCAGGTCAGTTTGAAGACAGCAGCATCTTGTCTTTTAAAAAATGATGGACTTGGTATTAAAAACCTCTAACATATTTATATACATATTTAGCTTCTGCTATGCTTCCTTTTACCCTCCTGATATTTCAAGTGTTGTCTGCCAGATCTTACAAATGCTCTCCACTAAAAATAACTGCTGACATTAGCAAGGGGCATGCACTAATCACATTTAGAATAGGATTTTTTACATACACTTATTTATGCTTTATATTTTTTGTAAACTTTAGCTCTGGTTGTTAAAAACAAATCGGTGTTAAATACATTCCACAACTGCATTAAAATAAACAAGCTATCATAGCTGAATTATTTTGACAGTAATATATTACGTTGGAGTTTTGGGTTCAGGTTTTTTAAATTTAAATTTAAATAATCACTTGCCTATCCAGTTTTCAGCAAGAGAAAGCAAGGGCAGTTTGCTTCATTATGTGAACAAATAAATCTCTAGAGGAGAAAATCATGCATGTTACTGAGTAACACAAAACTGGCTGCTCCTGAAAGATGGCCTCTCCTCTCTGACAAAGAGAAATAGAGGCTTATAAATTAATTTCCTGCATTCATCAATTATACTTCACCCTAGGGCTTCAGAAGCAGCTCTCTTCTGGTTGCAACATGAACTCTGAACTACAACGCTGCTACGGGAGCTCTATCCCTGAGCCTTGGAGCTCTATCCAGTTGCCACACCCAAATTGGTTTCACTTTGGCTTGGTCTAGATCTAGTTGTCTCACAATGCCATGGAAGAAAGTTTTAATTTCTTTAAATGGCTTTTAAATAGTACAGCTGCTAATCAGTCACTAGAAGGCTGGAGCCTGTGCCCACTACGAAAAAGATTCCAGCTGGTGGTTTGCTCCCATATGTTGGAATGTAAATGCATTCTCCCAGTGGATGCTGGTCCTTCAGCAATGTGAGATCTTTGTTACCTGTAATGACCAGCTTCTATGTTATTTCCAAAAGGAAAATTCCTACTCCAGGTAACACAAGGTGTCCACATGCTGTCAGAATTGGTGGTGTATGTTCGGCTAATGATGCAATGTATCTTTTCAAAAATCCTGCTTAAGTAATAAGGGATTGTTTCTCTTAGCCCAGAGGGACAGGCAGCATAGAGGAACTTCAGGTTACTTATGAGAAAGAGAGAAATATTTAGCCCATTATGCTCGTTCTACCATGGCTCCACCACTGCTGTGGCATCTGACTGTGTACCATTCTACTGAAACCACACAACCTTCAGTAGCTATTAGAAGAGTTCAAAACCAATCAATGATAATGAAACAGGATTTTTCTTTCCCTTTTTTTTTTTTTTTGTTTTAATCAGGAGACTGTAGAAAACATGAAAAAAGAACATCTGATTTCATTGCATTCTTCTGACAAACATTTTTTCATTTCCCCATTAAATAAAAAAAGAAACCTTATTATTACCTTTGTCAAAAGTTAGAGTTCCTGAATTATAATATCTAATTTGCTGCAGAACACATATCAATTACTAATTCAGATTCTGAGAGGTGAATGAATTATCACAATCTTAAATGGATTTCCAGGAGATTAATACACCTTAGTTTCCTCTTCCCTAAATTTAGGATTGAGATCTTCCTTCCTAGCTGTGTTCCTTTAAGAGAAAAGATGTGATTTGTTCAGTCATGTAAATAAGATGTCTCAATGCTGTCTAATATTTGAAAGTGTTAAGAACTACCATAAAAAAAAGAAATCCATCACAAAGAGTTAAATTGGAGGTGAAATTTTTGATGCAGTCTGGAATGTAAGAGTCACCATTTCATATTTACATCAGAGACTGTTCTGTACCAACAAAGTTACATACAAACATAGCTGAAATGCAAAGCACTTTCAGTTGAGTCCAGACTGGAAGAATCTACTCGATGGAGCTTATATCAAAATCATTTGAGGTCCAAAGTGCCTATGCAAAACCATTAATCTCAGAATGTGTCAAAACACTATCCTGGAGACAGGCTACAATTTTCAGTTCTCTGTGACAGGCAAATCACTGGTAGAGCCCTGTCATTGAACCCCAATGATTTCTTTGGTAGGCATGGAAAGAAAGGTTTTCATATTGACCTGTCACAGAAGGGCTACAGAATATGTCAACACTTTATAACTTTACATAAAAATTAAAGCAATATACAGGCATTGCACTTATGAAAAAAGATCAGCAAGGTGGGCTTTCAGATCAGTGCCACTGATAAAACTCACTGCATAAAGACAGCTTTGTCATTTTGTGGGGGAAAAATATGAAGGTGTTTTTGCATCAGGTATTTTAAATGTAAGATGGAGCTCTCTAGTTTTATAGAAACCCACAGTACAGTTTCAATCTCCAGCCACCTCCTGTTTGCTGGCAGTAGAGAACACCAGCACAATGGTCAAGCTTATCTGCTCAATGCACACAAATCTTGTCAAAATTCTGAAGGTCCCAGCTGGCTTAACTTTGCATTATGCTTCTTTAAAGACAACTGCCTCTTCAGATTGAAGTCCTTTTGTTTAAAATGTGTTTCACCATCATAAATTGAACTCTATGTAACCTAAAACCCATCTTAAAGTTTACAGGTACTTCCAACATGCTTTCTATGCAGAGTTTTCAGTTGCCTTCATGCACATGTATTCAGAAACTGTTTTGAAAAACACAACAAGCCAAAGTGACTCTCATTTTACTTTTGCACCTGGTACATTATATTTGCATTTGAAAAAATTGTTTCAAGGTACATGAATGAGAAATCATATTTCACACCTGCCATCATTGCAACCTTTTTTGTGCAATGTGCCAAGTAATTATGTTCACATTATGTACAACTCTTTGTTTACAATTATGTTCCTGGAATATCATCCAACAGATACCATACTGGGTGACAGAAATACTGAATGCCAGAGAGACACACATGGAATTCCCAAAAGTAACCTGATGCTTCCTAACTTTACTAGCTCTGATGTACCTGCAGAAAGACTTGCATCAGTTTTGAGGGATATATATGAATGTTATGGAATTGCATTCTCCTTGCAGGTCAGAACTGGCAGCAATTTACCAACAAAGGAAACCCAGGGAAAACCAGGCCTTCCTGTGTGCTTAGGAAACTGGGCAATGTGGCCTCAGGAGTGGCTATAGGAAGAGCCAGCCCAAGGATACACACTGAATGTGTCCTAAGAGCCATGCACTTCTCACACAAGTACAAATTAATGTAAGAATAAAGAAACAAATCAAAGTACCTCAAGGGAGGAAGAAGAGACCTTTAGTTCTACTTCTCAGTATCTCTGACTTTCAAATACATGTTTTGATTTATCTTCTTTATTACTCACAGACATTCATAATCACAAGCATGGTCATCAACTCATCAGCACCTGAATTTAGTGTATCAACATTATCAGACTACAAAATTCACTACCTTGTACTCAACTCTAGCCAGACACTAGTAAAAACTATAGAATTTTAAGGCTTTAGATTTAAACAAAAGAAATGTTGCCCACATGCTCACAAACAGCAGTATGCTTTGACTCACATCAGAAACAACTCCATATTTCTCTTCTCTGTCAGGGGGACACATGTTAATGGAGTTCCTATTTGGAAACTCTCCAAAATTAAACTCTGCCCCAGTTATGAGAGTAAACACAGACAAAGGCCTTCATCCAAAACCCATAGAAGCAGTAATGACACCAGGAGGGACAGGAGTCAATGTGTGCAGTATCTGAGTTAATAGACATAGCAAAATATTTAAAAGATTACCAGATGAGGAATGACAAGTATTTTGCAATGGCAGTGACAAGCACATAAAAAACCCCTCTGATTATTAATTAATTAGGATCTGCTCATTCAAAGTTATTTATCCTTGATAAATGATAATAGTATATTTTATACATTTTTGAGGTGTGTTAAGCTGTCAGTAATAATTTAGATAATCACAAAAACAGTTAACTACTATTTTGAAAAACATCAGCAACATTGTGCAGCAGGCAAAGTGTTAGTACCCTTAAATTAGAGAAATGATAATATAATTTTTACATTTGTAAACAGTTTTCATAGCAACTGCCTGGCATTGTGCCTTGCTCAATAAGCTTTGTACAAGGTACCTCAGTCACATAAAACCAAGTTGTCACGCCCTGGCAAAATCAGTATCTTCTTTAAAGATTGAGAGCACTTGTTAAATGGCATGGCTTACAGAAGGCAGCTATTAGCACTTCTGAATACTGGTTTAATCCAGATACCTCAGCTTTGATTATCAACACCTCAATAGATTCCAGTTCTGAGCCTTACCTATGAAAAAGCACTTGGTGCTGGCTGAACTCTGACAGAATGTTCACTAATCTGGACAAAAGCCCACTAGGGCCAAGGCCTTTAAATAATTTTAATTTTCGTTTTGTAGACTGTAACTCTGAGTTCTATCATTCCATTTTTCACAACTTCAGGTTTTCTGTGTGCATGAAATTCCCCAACGCAACCTTAAATTATTCTGCCCTTCTGGTGTTCGGTGACAGTCTCTGAGGCTTGAGCTTTATTCTCCTTCAGGGTTCATTCTTCTTATAAATACTCATCATCCATTGCATTCTATAAAGAGAGTTCCCAGCAGTAGTTTTTAAAATAAAAGATAAAATGTTCAGTATCTGAACATTTAAGGCTCTAGYGTCAGTACCTGGCATGCCTCCTGTTGACAATGATGGTTATCACTGGGGGCAACTGAGATCTGTTCATTCTGAACTGTCTTCAGAAATCAGCCTTATCTGATTGTTCTTTCAGATCAAAAGAAATCGGAAGACAAAGTAAGCTGCGCATATTCTTTCACTCTGCACTTTGTTGTTAAAAAAGGAGGAATCCCACTAGGACCCATAAACCACTTTTAGATATCACTAATCTTTCCTATGGATTTCTATTTTTCCATTATTGCCAGCTGACTTATTAGATTTTGATATTTTAATGACATAGCACACTGTTAGGAATTATTGTGAAAAACATATAATAAARTCTAGATAGACAAAAGAGCTTGTATTACTTGAAAGGAAATGACATGTAATTCTCAGCATTTGCAGCTGAGATTAGACCTTTTTTCCCACATGATAGATACATATTCAGTAACAGAAATACTTGCCAAGTCTCCAAAATCACACCTRGAGATTGTGTACTCGGGCAGACTTACCATATTTTTAGATATTTGTGGAAAGTAGCTGGTATTACCTCTCACAGCAGGTTCAATCTCAGTCACTAAATATATAACCACCTTCATCAACTGTATAGTGAGCAGACCAGAGGAATACAATCCTTCACTTTAATTTTTTTTTTTAATAGCACAGTTAACATCATTGCTGACAATTGGGGTGTAAAACAGTATTAATCGAAGTCTCACTCAAAAAAAAAAAAAAAAATCAAACTGTGCATCCTCATTGAGCTCCACATGTGCTGGAGTTGCAATTTTTGGAGACTTTCCTAAAACTCAGTAGGACCTCGTTGAAGACCCCTACCATTATACAAAAAAACATTACCCATGTGGCAGGTTCATAACAAATTAATAAATTAGCATATATTTTACACTGTTTAATAGTATCTGGCACAGCTATTATCAAGAGTATTAAAATTTTAACATGGAGTTTGGCACTTAATTTATATACCTCAAAAATTCCTGGGGAGTCTCTGTATAACCAACCAGTTCCCTAATTTCCAGTGAGTTTCACTTGGTTCATTGACTTCTGTCATTCAAATGATCTCTCCTTATTTATTTTTTTCTATTAAAAGGAAAATCAGATCAATGATCACTTTACTGACATCCATAAAGCTTCCATTCACCTTTCTGCTTGTCTCACTATAATGCTAAAACGAATTTTGGGAACAACATAATTTGTGCAGTAGCCTCAAGCACACTGAGCCAGTGCAAAGCCTCATCTCAACATCTGTTAGATGCCGAAAGAAAAGGATATGGATGACCACTGAACCTGAGACCAGTTTGCCATCAACTCAGAAGGGCAGCATGCACAAAAATGTCCTTTACTATCACTGTTAAATGAAAACTAGGTCTCAGACCTCTTCAGAGTTGATCTGGAGATCAAATTTTCCTTTCTGCAAACTCTACCTCTTCCTATAAAGATTGTTAAACTACATTGAACCATCAAAAATTCAAATGTTGTTTCTTATTGTACACAAAACATATAGAAGTCTGCTTTTAACACAAAAGCAGAACGAGTGGAAAAAATAAGTTCTTTGTTCTCTCAACAAAAATAATCACTTCATTATTTCAACAAAAATAGAGTTCTACTACCTCCTGGTTCAGCTTGAAGTGCTAACTTCAAGTTTTCTAGATTTCTATACTTCCTGACTTAGCTCCCTTGAGCTATTCAGGATAGATGGCTTCAGCAGACTAAGTACAAAAAAATCACAGTACAAAATCTATCAAAAATTAGCCTTAAAAAGTTATTCATAGAGCCATAACAAACCATAAAAATGAGATTTTAATCTCTTGCAGGAAAATAACAAAATGCTTTTTGAAACAATAGTTCATTGGCTTGAAAATAATGACTCTTATCTAGTACACTACTCAAAACACCCACACCCTAATTAGTTCAACTGCATTCATGCAAATCTCAATTTCTATTCAGTTGTAAACATTTTTCCTGAAAAAAAAAGAAGTGTGGTTTACTACATGGAAAAACATTACTATTCTACTATCCAGTTAGTATAATGTTTTTTTACAGACAAGCAAAAAAATGACAGTGTTTTCTAGATTTTATCACCTGAGAATTTTAGTCTCTGATTCAGGACTGAATAACATGTATCTCTGTTTTGTACTTAGTCTGTTAGTACCAACAAGCCATAGAATTGAAAGCAAGTTTTGACAAACAGCAAAAGGTCCTAAAGGACAGTACTAAAAATCCTGGACTATGTCAATGTAGGACTTCCCCAGGCACAGTGCTTTCCCCTATTGTTCCGTATGCTGAAAGGGAACACATGACCTTTCCTGTTATCTCTGCCAATGCACCAAAGAGAATCCCACCAATAAAGACCAGAATGATTCCTAAGGGCAAAGGCAAGTTTTCATGTTTTAAGAGGGAAAAAAAGAAGGAAAAGAGAATCACGGTGTCATTTAGGCTGGTAAAGACCTTTAAGATCATCAAGTCCAACTGTTAACCCAGMACTGCCAAGTCCACCACTAAACCATGTCTCTAAGTGCCACATCTGCAGTGGATGTGTTTCTCAAAATATTTCATAGTGAGCCACTTGATGCTCTGTATGCATTAGGTCATCCCTGCCTTGCTACAGGGACAGTGCTGTTTCATCTACTGTCTCTTGCTTGTGGCAACGCTAGCAGGTTGTGATGAGGCTCAAGAGTAAAGGCTAATATCCACTTTCTGCTGGAATCCCAAGAGGTTCAGGATCTTGCTTTTGTGGCAAAACAAGAATGAGTTTTAATAGTTGCTTTCCTCCTGAGCTTTACAGAGGACACATCTCTTTATTCTGCTATAAAACAGGTAAAGTTGGATATACTCAGGAACTGCTTAATAACCTGACAAAATTAAGCTAATTACTGTTAAAATTACTCTGGCCACCTCTGATCAAAAAGATAATGTTGATTGTGATGATAACAGGCTAAAATTTAATAGCTTTAATATATTCTTTGGCTTGAGAGTGTTAAAACCAGAAAGACTAGGTCACTGTAATCCCAACCTACTAAAGGAAAAATTCCATTGATGTCCAAAAATTTATGCAGCACACTGGAAACCATAAGCCCTTTGTATTGGGGTGAGAACGTTACAATCTGAATGGACACTCAACACTCATGTAAATTGTCATGAGAGGAAAGTAGAAAAGAAAAAAAGGTTGTGACAATAATAACTCCTGCCATAAAACTGTATCATCAGAACATCTATTAGATATAGAAACCTCTACTAAAATACCAGCCTTTAACACAGTAAACAATACCATTTGACTATCCTGAATACAATTCATACAAAATGCTAGTATTTAAGCTAAAGAGAAGTTGAAAATAAATGATAACAAAAAAAAAAAGTAATGACAAAAATTGTGAGCAAAGACTTTCATTGAAATCTGTAAGTTTTGTACAGGGTTGTTGACTTTAGCTTACTGTTTACAGTAGTAAATACTCATGAGATAATGGTCTGGAAGAACAGAGATTTAAACATATTAAAAATTGCTTCAATAGAGAACCTCTTGACAGCAGGATTTTTTATTTTATTCCTATAGTTGAGGTTTCTACTGAGGACTTACTCTGTTGGGAACTGCTGCCAACTGCAGAAACACAGACTTACCGGAAATAATGTTACGGGTTCACTTGGCCAATGACACAGACCTGGAAGTCATTGTGGGGAATACCAAAAGAGCCCCAAGAAGAGCCAGGTGCATCATCACAGGACAGCTGCTGCACCAGCAGCAGGAGTACTATGGGATTGGTGATATATTTGAGGACACATGATGCTACAGCAGCGTACCAGCCTTGAAATGATTTGAAGCTGCTACCTATTCATGGCTTCAGGTGTATTGATGTAGAAGAAGGAAAGAGTTCAATTAAATCAAAACCAAAAGAAGAATGAACTAAACCACATAATAACTGTATCTATGTGATGCTAGCTTTGTGTAAAGGAAATACAATTTATCTTCCTGGTATTTGTATTTGTGAGATCTTGTATGGGAGCATTCACTTAGTAGGGTATGCCAGTCAGATGGCCTGTTACTCAGGGATCATAAAAAAAAAAAAAGTTAAAATAATCTTTTGGGAATAAGTATTAAGATGCATGCCTGTATGAACATGAACAAGAACTGGAAAGACCTGTAACTCCATTCATTTTGATTATTGCTGTCCTCCTGCAATCCCAACGGTTTCCTTTACTGAGCAGGATACAGGTGAATTACAGAAAGCTGCAGTAGTGGAAATTTAAATTTGCAAAATCAAACTGGATTCTGAATTTCTGATTTCCTTTAGCCTCTAATGGCCAAATGGCCAATGGTCCATTTTACAAAAACAYGGTAGTTTTGGCTTTTAGGTTTCATCCAGGGATACATTTGTGTTTCTACATAAAAGCAAATCCAAACAGCAGCAGGCACAGATACTACAAAAATAGCCTTCTAGTTTCCCTCTCACAGGCCCATTACAAAACACAAATTCATGTTGGCTATTTTAGTTTAAGTACTTATTCCAGGGTAAAGGAAAAAAAACCCCATCAAATATCTGAAAAGAATTAGAAGAAATAACTGCTGGTCCCAAGTTTTATGTATTTGACTAGAATACTATTCATTCAMCCCTTCCAAAGTGGAAAAGAGACTAAACTAAATGCTAAAAAAGCAAAGAATTAAAGCAATGCATTTCAGTCATGTAGATACTGTGAGCATATGTCTGTGGCAACAAACAGCCAGACAACAAATACTAAGTATTCAGCTGAACTAGAATTACATATAAAACCTAGAATAAATGGTGTATACCTACAGTTCTCTACATCTACTTTTTCATTCTAAAATGAGCACAATTTAATTTAGTGGTACTTGATCACAAACCACATTTCATTAAAATCAAAACAAATTTAACAACATATCTGTAAATATATTTAAAACTATTTGTACAAATGGTGTTATGGACATTTTTACAGATTATTTCTCTTATGGCCATAATAAGCACAAAGTAACATTAACTTTTCTGATTTTGCAGAGAAAAATCACACTTAGAATCTACAAAGCTTTGTCAGTAAAAGCTGTTTTACCTACCAGTGCAAGTCCTAAACTATATTCTGACAATAATACAATAAAGATGACTAATACTGCATAGAGGAAGTACATGGAAAGATGAAAATTTCCTATCCCTTCCAGACCTTTATTTCAATGTTAGTTAATGCTATTAAAAAAACCCCCAAAAACAAAAAAACAAACCAAACAAAAAAAGAGTTGGCCAGTTGTGTCATATGTGCAACATTAGAACTGCAAATATCTTTTTTTGGTAATATCTCCTATGTGCACAGTTTTATGGGTGAGATACCATACCTGTCCTTACTGATGCTGTCCTTTTGTCAGATACAAGGAAAAASTGTATTACTCAGCAATTATGGAGCACATTTAAATTAAATATGACAACATAACTAGGAAATGAGGAAGGGATAAAAGTTGTTAACAAAAGTCTGATAATGAAGTCTCTAGTTCTGATGACTAAGTGGTAAAATAACTAAAACCTTTTACAGGGCATTGAGATTTTTATTCTTTTACATAGAATGAGAGAAAGTGAGGAGGGGGGAGGCAGAGGAAGAAGAATCTGTGGTCTGTAAATGATCAGCACAAAAAATAAATTATGGTCAAGTAACTGAACTTTTCTGATGTGTAAATTGAATCATTCCCACACGCTGGTGTTTTATAATTAAAAGACCCTTTTCACTGTGGGAAATTTTACTGAATTTTGTATTAAAAGAAGAAACAAACCATCAATCAGGAGGAGGTAGGGGAACTCAAAGAGCTCAACCTATTAAACTTGAAGAGTGTAGTTGAATTCTGAATGACTTGCTCTAGGAAACTATAGCTCTTTTAAGGCAGCTACTGTAAAAACATTAATGAGCAGAACACGTTTCTGATCGCTGTTCTAAAATCTTTTGTAGTCATGTAGAAGAACACACACTCCATTTGGTGTCACAAGATGCAGAATATGGTTGTAAATGAACCCTTTTTGTGAGGTTCACAAGCTATACATTACTTGACTTTGTTTACCATTGAGGAAAATCACTGAGCTAAAAACCAGAGGAAGAAAACCCAAACTCCATGTACTCATACAATACAGTACAGATACAGTACCATAAGTACTGATCAGACAGATTAAGGTTTGCTCACAGCCAGACTGCTGTCAAATTCAAACATTTCTTAATGGACACCATTTCAGAGTTCTGGAACTTACGTGCTTTCAGCTGAGTTGAGATCATGGCTACAAATTACATTTTCGAATTATTAAACTGAAGAGGGGCATCATTAAAAAGCATCACAACATGACAAAAGCAGTTTCTTGTGGAAACCTGAGAACACTCACAAGAGATTTAATAGATCATTTTAAGAATTTTGGGTTTTTTTCAGATATTTTCTATCCTTGATGAGGCTGGTAATGGGGCAGAGAATTTATCATCCTAGACATTCCTTCTTGAACAAGCTGTTTATATCTGTTAAAGTTTGTGCCCTGTGAATTTATCCCTACATATAGCTTTGGCCCACATGGTTATTGCAGCAACAATAAATTAGATACAATAGCATAAACTATTGACAGTGGACAAGTCAATAGAGAACTGTATGCTGAACACAAGCTGGCCAATTGAAATTTTGTAGTTTGTTGTATTCTGTCAGTTAGACAACAGCGTCATTTTAAAAACACCAATGCAATATACAGCTCCCACCAGAGCATCAGACTCTAGGATGTTTCTCTTACCTTCAGCTTTCTGTGTGAGTGGATCTCTAATAAGCCAGGAATCTGCAATGAGAACAGAGTATGAAGAATTTGATCATCAAACATATTTTTGTTTTGTTAATTGTTTAATTATTATTACAGAATACCACAGTAGCTTCAAAAATCAAAACAGGATATGACAGAGGATAATTTTTTTCTCCATTATTATTTTCCTCTTTGCATTTGATATATGATGTGGTCATACACTCTGTATCTTTCCTAGAGTCTAAATGAGATGCAGATTATCTGTAATAAAATATTTATTATAGCTACTGCTGGACTGACACGTTACTACACTGTAAAAAGCAATTTTATTTCTCCAAACCATATGGAAGTGTTGATTGCATGCTGAATACTAAATGTGAAAATGGCATTTTGGAGATCCACTTTCATTTTACTCATTTACTTGCACATATGATTCCTTCAGGTCACACATGAAAATACTCTGTCACTGTGGAAAACGGATCATGTGTTCTGAAAATTTAAGGGAAAGGTCTACCAGGCTTCAGCACAGCTAACATGAATTTTCAATTGCAATTTTGTTGATGTATGAAACAGCAAATATATTATAAATCCCATTGCTATAGCTTTGCAAAGCCAATGTATTCAACAGTAATAAACATAAAACACATGGAAAAGATAATGGTTATTTTTTAAAGAAAAACAAACATAATGACACTTAGAATATATACAAAGAGCTATTTTCAGACAGTATTTTTCATAAGTATTGCAAGCTTACAGTGTTCTGGAGTAAACTATAAAATGATTTTCTGTTTTAATAATCAGGAATTTGGCAGTATTTCACATATAAAGATGGAGCTTTAATAAATTAAATGGATGCATGGAATAAAGTCCTTGCCAATTACAAAAGTATCTGAAAATCTTGTTCCATTCTTATCTTTCTCACATTCCAATAATGTTCACATTGTAATGTTTGCCAAAAAAGGGAGGGAAAAAAGGCACAGCCTATCATGAAATGAACAGGAGCAATTTTTTGTTTCTAGGACTCCTCTTCAGATAAGAATCCAAACAGACCACACAATTTTTCTCTGAGGCCTTAATGAAGCTGTGATTTTGCAAGTAATACAGTAACTTATGATGACAGATGGAATGTGAAAAAAACGCACATTTCCTGTACTTGTCTAAATACTTCTTCTGCCATGGCAAAATGTTTTTATTTAATTATGCTTTTCAGCATTTTAAAAATGTGAAGGAGCATTTCACCCTTTTTTTTTTTTTTGTTTTTACTTTAACAAAATAGGCCAAGTGCAGTAGCTCAGCATTTTTTGGGATTTTTTTTTAAAGGTGTGTGTTCAACTGACTGACCAAGGAATTGGAGGGGTATCAATATGATCCAAATAATGGCAATGGCCCTTTTTTGGCTGGAAGTGTTTTCTGGAAATAATTCATCGTAGTTAGTAGTGAGTCAGCTGGCAGTGCACAAGGATTTTGAAGATGACAGCTGATCAAAGGGATATTCCACACCATATGAAATTTTGCTCAACAAAAGAAGCTGGGGAAGAAGGAGGAAGGGACAAGCAGAGTTATGGTATTGTCTTCCCAGATAACTGTTATGCCCTGATTTCTTGAAAATGGCTAGAACATTTTCTTGCACATCTGCTGATGAGAAGTAATTAATGAATCCTTTATTTGGCTTTGCTTGTGCTTACAGCTCCTGCTTCACCTATTAAACTGTCTTTATCTCATGAGTCACATCACTTCTACCCTTCTGATTCTCCTTTCAGTCTCACTTGGCAACAGTGAGTGGCTGCATGGGACTTGGCTGCGGACCTGGGTTAACCCACAACATGCAGGAAAGCAATTTGAAATATTGTCTCCAAATTTCTGACTGGCAGAGATTAAGAGGATTAGCATCCTATTTTTAACTTCTGGTGCAGCCAGGGTAAACACTACATTAGATCATAAGACTGATTTACTCTACAGCCTGGAAAAGTGGGTGGATATTGGATGAACGTGTCCGAGTTCTACCTGAACCACAAAAAGCATTTCCTACAATATCTGTAAACACAAAACTGGATAATAAAAAAAGTCAGTAAAAACTCTCCCACATGTTACTGAGGCACAACACCTCCCCCTAAGTTTAAATCCTGGATTTTAGACTAAATTGTTTTAAATATATGTGCAGATATAAATAAAAATGAATACACAGCCTGACTGCACAGACCTTATCAACACAAAAGAAGATAAATACAAAAAATACAGTTGTATCAATACAGGGGCAAAGTACTGCAAGGTACAATCTAAAGGCTCAATACTAAAAGTGTTCTAAGGCACGGCAAACAGTTACCACATCATTGATTCACGCCATGTGAGAAACTTTCAGTTTGGTATAAACATAGCKACAAAACAAACAGATTTGTACCTGATTTCCCAACTGTGGGTCTTAAATATTCTTATCTGTGACATCAGAGTATCTGCACCATAGACCTTAACAAAGCCTCTCTCCAAACCCCAGACAGAAAAGAGCTTGAAGGCAAACCTGAAATATTCTTTGTGCTTTCTATTTATGTTATCACTTGCAGGAACAAGTTCTAAGCTATGACTTTAGAACTGTCAATAAAAACATTTGAATTTAAGAAAACACTGAAAACTTTATCTACTGCTCTCTTGAATATTTCCTATTTCTAGATTTAGATATCTTGTGCTCAAAATTCTTCCCTTCATGATTTCATTTCTTAGGTGCTTAACTGTCCTGATTCACTTAATGAGGATTTCTGAATATATTCTTAGCGCTGCACACTTGAAAGTCAAGCTTGGTGACACTCACTGCCAACATATTTAACTCCCTTTGATGCTCTGAACTTCATTTATTGGAGCATGATCAAAGAGCACTGCCCTCAGAAACATGTTAAGGAAAACTGAAAATAGCAGCCAAAGTGCAACAAATAGCAACAGAGGCTCATCCCTGCTCAGCTCTAAGGTGCTCAGATGTGGAATTGTTCAGTTTCACCCGATTCACTCCAATTAATCAGTGCTGATTTTAACAGGAAATGTACACTTTGGCAGTTAATCTATTGTAGCTCAACTCATGCACAAGCTTTTACAGATCTGGGACAAGCATTGTGGAGAGCAATGATATGTAAGAAAATGAAGTTGTCTTTATCAAAATCTCTGAGTGGCCAATCTTCAACAAGAAAATTAAAACTGCATCTTATTGCTCCTAACTAGGTTTTGGAAGAAGACAACATTAATTCATATATGATGACCTAGTTCAGGCAACAGGGCAGCAATATGGTCACCTCATCTCAGATACCTTTCCAGGAGGCAGCAGGTCTCAATCAGAACAGGACAAGACACATGAAGTTGGGTAACAGCATTGCTTCCTAGCAGACAAATAGGATCAGTTTTTGCTTACCACCAGTCAGTGGAATATTTATTACACATTCTGAGATGGAACCTTTCATCCCAGGGAGAAAACGGGAAATAGAAGAGATGGCAGACCATCAATGCTACTTTATAAAAAAGGACTCAAAAAAGCTTATCAAACTTTACTGCTGTCTGTCTGATAAAACACTGAAATGATCCAACACATCCAGTCTACCAACCTTTAAGATCTTGGAACTTATTATGTTATTATATGCTACATAACATCTAAGAGAAAGCATATTTTTGAATTGGGGAAGAATAGCTTGAACATAAAAATGACAGTTTTCAGTTCTAGGACACTGAACTGCAACTTCGTCTTCTTTTTCTCAGTTGTACATTGAGATGTGAGCTTTCCCACTCCAACATTCTTTCTCTGCCTTTGTTGATAAGGACTCCTTTGAAAACCCTCAGTAACAATGACTCAAGTTTGTAAATTGGGGAGTTAGCATATGGTAGAGTTGATGTTGTTATCTAACTAACAACAATCTCTGGGGCAGAAATTAAGCAAGTACCTTCTCACTAAATGGGGCTCTCCACATAGAAAAAGTATAAGGAACAGAATAGACAGAGGTAGACACTGATCATCAAAACAAAGAAGCATCCTGACTACTTCTACAAATAGTCCTCTCTTCTAAATTGTATTTAAGCTGCAACCCTAGATGCAGCTGGGAAAAGTCCTGAGCCCAAGATAATGTAGAGCATTTTTATCTACTAGTTTATTGAGTAGAATAATTGGGAAATTGATCCAAAGTCTTATTAACAAACTAATTATCAACAGCCAAAAGCTGCAGTTCTGTGGAGAATGAATAACACAAGGTTCTCAGCACTAGCCTCATTCTCTGTGAATGGATGGCCCTCGCAGCCTGCAATAGTAAGCAATAATCTGCTGCCATAATCCCAGCAATGCCAGGAACCAGGGACCACAGTGTTTGTATTGAGAACAGAAGCTCTGATGTAAAGGACTATCCAAAACTGAAAGCAGAGTAAGAACCTAAAGTCCAGGAAAGTCCACCCAGGTAAAATTAATGTAAAAATATAATTTAAAAAAATTAAAGATGCAGTTATAGAAAAATATTCTGTGCAATATGCTTTAGGATGACCCTGCTTAAGCAGGGATGTTGGACAACAYGGCTCATTGTGGCTTCTTCTAACCTTACTCATTCTGTGACACTGTGATATATAGATGTAGATATATGTATATATACTATACATGTATACATATATTTATATATGTAAAAAATTATAATAATACATAGTGTTTATAGAATAAACATATGAAAAATATTTATAAAATACTATAATTATGTATAACTAGATATTTATATCTACATATTTGTATAAATCTAATTTCATACATCTTCAAATATATAAAACAACATAAAAGATTGTTCAGTGCAATTTGTTGCTTGTGTGAAAAAAACAAATACATTCTATAGCCACATATATTTTTTATAAAATGTCACAGTAAAACCCAATAACATAACTGTATATTAGTAATTATGATTTACCACCATCTACAGAAACATACATTTTTTTATTTAATTGCAAGAGAAGTGTATCTATGTGGTCTCTATGAAACTTCAACATGCTGTTAATTAATTTGGTTATTAACAGTGATGTGCATTCACTAGAGCTCATGACACTAAATTTGAATGGGTTTAATAGGCAGCCTTAGAATATGGAACGTTTTAAACTTAACATATAATTAGAAACTGTGTACTTCAGCTTGGGCATGACTGCTGGAGATTTTGTTGTAGGCTGTTTAGTGCTTTTTCTGTGTCTATGATATCCTTTTCCATAGAACAGATTCTTAACATATTATTTTCATGTTCACAGTGCTACTGATAAAACCTGCTGAGATGCAATGAAGATGCCAGCTACCTGTCATACATGCTTAAAATAATTGGTATCATAAGAAAAGTAACACAAGAAGAAGCAGCATTAAAGAACAGGTCTCTCTGTGATATAATGCAAACCATACGTTAAAAATATGTGTAATAATTAGAGCACTGTGCATGCCTCTTCATATCAAACCTGGCACAGCTGAAACTATTTGTAAGTATGAAGTTCATCCTATGATATTGACTCTTTGAATAAAAGACCTCTTTCTTCAAATATGTGTTTACCCATACCATGCAAATTTTTTCACATTATCCCACACAAAGTCCATTATCCAAACCAAACAGAAAGCCAGACTACACGTTCGCTATGAAATATCTACTGGATTTTTCTTAATAGGAAGGAAGAGTAAAGCATGAAAAGAGGGGCAAAGGTAAAAGAGTTTAAGAGCACAAGGGATATTTACTTGTTTGAATTACTGTGAACAAGAYTACAACAACTAATACACTTTCATTAGCTTTTCAACAAAGCTCTGAATAAGCATAAACCAACAATGTCCCTCATCTTTTCAACATGGATTTATTTCTTAAACAGAGGAATGTTTTTTCTGCCTATATGGAATACAAAGATTTTTGCTGCTGATGCCATTATCTGGTAAGGCTGCGCATACAAAAGTATCTGTATATTCCTGAAAAGTCAAAAGATGACTACATATGTGAAGGCAATGCTGAGGAATATAAAGATTGSATCCTTACATTTCCTGTACTTTAAGCTGTATAATGATTATTATTAAATGCAAAGATGTCTTCTCTGCCCTTCCCTTGATTGTGGTTTTTTTAGGTCATGATGAATATCCACATGAGGCTGAGAATGGCCAATGTGCATAGAATGATACAATGAGCATATGTGACCAGAGATTACCCCTGAACGCTTAGCCAGATAAATTTTGGTAGTTTTGAGAGAATACATTTGAAAGCAGTTGTTAGAGAATTTTAGTATTCAAAACTGAACTGTCTAAAATCTCAAATTATTTTTAATTAAATTGGAAGTGGCTTTTAAAGAAACTCTATTTCCTCACTGATTAATTAAATAATTAGTATTTCAATAAATTCTGAGATTAAATTATGGCCCAGCAAAAGTAGTGCTATTAAGAAGAGACAACAAGAAGCTGAAAATCAATGTTTTGCAACACCAGGACCCCTGCTGTGTAAGACCACAAGGCGATCCCAGCCTAAGTATGCAATATTTTTAAGTGGTTTTTGTCCCCTCAGTCTAGCTGCCAGCATCACTGGAAGTGGTACATTGATTTCACCAGTTCCTATGTTTAAACTAGAGATATGAACATACAGTAATTAATTCAGACTCTTGAATGCTATTCTAAAATGTCAAACTCTCCTCTCCCATTCCAAATTCACAAGTTGTATCATTTCTTCATTATGCTTTCTCTATTATATGTATGATATCTACTTAACTATTTCTATTGAACTGATAAATTGTAATGAATTACAAGTTTCCTTCAAATAATTTAATTGGTATTGTGTCATATATTTCTATCAACTTGCAAGTTATGCAGAAATCGAACCACTGTCTGGTTGGCAATCAGGCTAATATCAGATAAATTTTAATTAGAGCAGAAAATTTAGTAAGACCTGCTGTCATATATTTTAGAAGTAACTTAAAAGCCTCAAATAAATAAAAATGAAGATAATACAATATATTGTAATATATTCTTTTCAAAGGTTTCTTGCAATGGATGTCATAAAAACAATATCCCAGTGTAAGTTAGTTTCAAAATATGTGAAGTCAAAGGAGACCTTGTTCACTGAACCCAAAGATAATGACCCTAGGCTAAACCTGTGTGTGGCTTTAGATGCAATATCCTTTGCATTTATTTTTATTTTTGAAGTCTTTTTAAGAAGGTGTAAATCAGTGAAGATGAGAAAAGAAGGCCTAAGTCTTTCAAGATTTTGATGGTTTACTCTTCAACACCTATAACTGGAATTACTGAAAGAAACCAAGTGAGGCGTTTAAAAAGCTGATGCTGAACTATAAACATATGCCTCAAGCCCAAATTTTTTAAAATCCAACTTTCTTATAGCACTTTGCAAGGATAATTTTTTCTCCAGATTATTTTGGAAGTTTTGAATAAAACATGTAAAAGAAAGTAGGTCTTTAAATCCAAGAAGTGCTTTGGGGAAAACTAATGCTCTAGGCAAATACAATTATTGATAGAAAATGGTGGAATATAACTGCCCTTGTCAACCTTGGACACTTAGTGACCAAATATCAGGGAAAAAAATGTCAATATTACACCAACTGTGCACTTAACTATGGTGTTTCTATGTTCACATGGAGAACACAAAAATCAATTAATTGTGTGAGAGATACAATCCTTTCAGAATTCAGCCAATGCACTGATTTATTAATGCTATTGATTAAACTGAACTAAATATGTAATATGAAGACCTGCCACATCAAAACGTAGCTCATAGTTTCCAGGTTCAAGATTTGATTTTCTTATTTATCTTTCTTTTTGTTATCCTTGAGACCAACTCTACCAATACACATTGGAATTCTGTGAAGAGATCTGTGCCAGTTATATTTCTCCCAGTCTGCAGAAAAGTGCTTGGTATTGCCTTTTACTTTCATATTTAAATATTTATACACAGAAACCCCTTTTCTAAGATCTGAGATAAGATGGACACAAAATATAATTGCAATTAGAGATATGCTGAGCTTCCAGAAAAAATATGTCTGGAGACTAAGTCATGAAGAATACCTGCTGATTCCTAGGTAGTGTAGGTACTTAACTCACCTGCATGCTGTGCATCTAGTTACTGTTTGTATTTCACAGGAGAGATCTATTACCTGTATCAATAGTGGGCAACCAATTATAACCAGAACATATTACTTCAACTATCCTAATATATTAGGCTGCAAGTGGCAGATCATGAAGATGATCTACAATAATTAAAGAAAACTGACAGCAAGTTATGCATGTGTGTGATTCATCAGAGAACAACATTAGGTGCAAAAATCAACATTCACTGCCACATTACGCAGGCTGGAGCCTTCACCTTCCTCCTGCAGTTTGCAGTGACAGGAGCTCCAAATACCAACTTTCATTGTTTACACCTAAGTACTAATGCTTCTGCTTATGAATTATGATTTTTACTGGCAGAATTTCTATTCTCCTAATGGCATATATACCTTGTGTAGATCTCTAGGGCAAATCACATTATCATGAGTAAAACACCAACGGAAAAGAATGCAAAAATAGTGGGTTTTTTTCAGTGCAAAATACATCTATTCTGAAAAAAATCTCACATACTGTATCTAATTTATGTATTTTTATTCGTCTGAAATTGTTTAAGAAATTAATGTTTTCTGTAAAACAAAGGAAAGTCCGATTAAACTTTTTCAATGTACAGGCAAGAACAAACATGTTCTTCTGCAATGTGGGAAAACAATAATGTTTCAAAGGATTTTTAGACAAGATTTCTTGTTTTGTGTGCATATAGAATTTGAAATCTAATACATGTGTCTGTGCACTGAGGTATACAGAAAATACATTGCCTCACTCACTGTAATTTCTTTGTTGGCAATCTCTRCTAAATCAAATGAAACTCCTTCATCATCACTGAACTAAACATTGTGGATAGTAAAGTGCCTCCAGAAGATCTCACATACCTTATATTTCTCTTAGTGCAGATAAGATATAGATTTCTTTAACTAAATGTAGACAATTTAGTAGGTTTTCTGATCTTTATTTTTCAATCTTACCAAAAATAAGTAAGTGCATTTGAAGAAATGAAGCTTGATTTCTGGATGATTCTTTTATGTGCATTTGGATTTGATGTATCTTCAAAAGACAACATAACAAACATGCCATAGCATAAATGGCATAGCATTTCATTGCATTTTTTCATGTTGTAAGATAACATAGCTTTATATACATTATCAGTTTGATTCTCCATTCCTATTAATGAAAATTTTTCTACTAATCCGAATGAATTCTTAGACATAACTATACAATTATCCACAGCACTAGCAGAGAAGTCCTGAAAATGTCACACCACCAAATTTAAAACCCACACAAAACCTCTAAAAAGACAATAGTGCCTCATAGCACTTGCAGTCTGAAAACTGGTATTTAGGAGCTAGGTGACACTGGAAAGTAGAGTGAATAGAAATTGAAGGATCAAAATAAAGACAGTTTAATACTTGTTGGTGTTTATTTTGTAGGCAGACTTTCATTCAGCTACATAAAATTTTTCAACAATAATATATTTTATGGAACCTGTTCAGGTCCGAAGCATATTTCATATAATCATAGAATGGTTTGGGTTGGAAGGGATCTCAAAGATAAGCTAGTTTCAATGCCCCCTGCCACGGGYGGGGATGTCACTCACTAGATCGGACTGTTCAAGGTGCCATCCAACCTGGCTCTGAACACATCCTTCCTTCCCATGATGATTTAAAGATATTTTCTTTTCCTCTCATAAAGAACAAACAAATAAAGATTGCTTGTTTCAATTGCACAACATTGCAGTGTCAGCATAGCAATGCTCCACCACTGCAATTTACCATTTCTCCACTCGACATTTCTAATTAAGGGAACTTTAAAAGTTCCATTGTTACTGTTCTGTGACCGCCTTTATGAAAATAGGGATTTTTCTGGGAACGCGTAATTCAAGAGTCCTTTCTGATAAGCTGTTTCTGTACACAGAAAAAGAATGAGTGTAACCATGTCACTAAATACAACAGTCTATGTGGGTATAAGTACCCCTTTCTATACATGCAAAACAGTTGTTTCTAAATTCTGCTTCAAAAAAAGAAGATGGAACTCATTGTGACTAGTTCTCTGAAAGCACCAGCTTGCAAACCCAATCCAAAAAGCAGCATTAGAACATTGGAAATTATTAGGGGGGAAAAAAACCCAACCAAAAAATAGAGCAGGAAAGTTTTCTTTAATCCAGTAAATCCATCCACTGTATATTCATGTTCAATGCTGAMTTTCTGATCCCTGCAATCAAAAAAAGGACTAAGATCCAGGAAAGAGAAGGAAAAATATAACRGCATTTTTAAGTTTTTCCATATTACAAGGTAATGAAATGGGCCAGAGATCACCAGCTTGAAAGAGAGTTAATTGAAGAAAGATACGATAAAGGCCTATGTAAAAATATAGAAGGAGTTCTCATGATATTAGAATAGGGATTTTTCAAATCAAATACTACAAGAGAAGTTCTAACAAACAAACACAATGGTTTCCTAAAGAAAAAACGTCATTAAATTGTGCAAGTCACCATCACAAGACAACACACTGCAAAAGTATGAATAATTTAAAAGGTCTAGTGGACTCATTAACACCTATTGAACATAACCCAAGTCTGACCTATGACATAACAAGACCTCAAGCCACTGCCTGACAAATGGTAAGRGGGTGTACACAGGAAGAATTGCCCAGAAACACTTCTTGTACTTTCTTTATCAGTCTCTTGTTCTACCCAATGTGTTTGTGTCTTATGCATCAAAAGTAAACCACGCTTTACTAACCTCCCTCTCCCTAATAAAATACCTGTTTTCTTTCTGTAAATAGGAAACAGAACAGCTCTCATTCACCACCATTAGTAAACTGATACGATGCCACATTAGTTGAGCTTGCTGTAATAGACGTTAGATAGGTAAGGAATTGTTTGAAGGCAAGATAGCTGATGGAAGTGTTGAAAGCCAGACACAGATAAGTTTCTCAGAGCCTGATTTTTCAGGTATGTGATTTAATATTTTCATTAGCTGTCCTGCTAGAAAAAAGAGTAGGAGGATGCTGACGACATTTACTGATGACACAATATAAGCAGAGTTGCTCCAATASCAAAGATGACTGTTAGATAATGCACGAAACAGTGGATGACCTTGAAGACCAGTGCAATACAAATGAGATGAAGTTTACCAATAAGTAACTCAGTATTATATATAAACAGCATTTCTATTAGGAATTGGAAGCTTATGATCAGGGAACAACTGAGAAGAATCAGTTATAACAGTCGGTTTGAAGACAACCATACACCACGACACAACACAATATAAGCTAATAAAACGGTAAAAGCTAATAAATTCTCCATGTTGTTGGCTTTCAGTTCTCTGTTTTATCCTGAAACTTCCATAGTTTGATTTATTCAGATTTTCTAATTTTAAAGTGCAAAAGACCCATCTTCAATGTCATCAATAGCCCAGTAACTCTTTGCTCATATAACCAGCATTCCAGTTTGAGAAATATTTTTTAGGTTCCACCAGACTTCCATCACTGGAAGAAGTATTTTTCAATACTGAAAAGCTAAAKACAAAGATCTTATGAATGTATAAAAAATGCTGATCTTTTAGAGATAAATCTGAATGTAATATAGAAAATAATTTACCATCTGGAATAGTTATGGCTCCTTATGCCATTTGCCTTGGAATGCTTTTGCTTTCCTAAGGAAATCCCAAGACTTTTTTTCTAGCACTAATTTATTTTTCAATGGCATMATTTTCAGTTGTCAATCCCACTATGACAAGTGATTTTATTAGATAAATATTCAATGCAAAAGAAGTCTAAATTAATTACAAGTCACATCACTGAGAAGCAGATGACATAAAATTGGTATGTCATTTGCATGATTCTTACAGTTTGTGAAAGTTCCCACAAAACTTTTTGTGAGAACTACGGAGGGCTTACTCTTAAGTAATCTGATTTATATCATGGAATTGGTGGCACATACTTGCTCTGTTCCTATACTCCTACCTATGCAAATTCAACTGATAGTGGCTTTGGACAGATGTTTCCGCAAAATCAGATACCAAATTCAGCATAGCAAAAGTCACAACTGAACACCCTCATTTACTGATGGAAGGTCAGTTCCTCCCTCTGAGAGTGTTATGTCTGGACCAGAAAGTGATTAAGTCCTGAATGTTAACAAAAAAGCCCAAGAACAAGCTATAACTTTCTAATTCTCAGGGCTGCAATGAATTAATTTTCAAGGAAGTTTGTTATAAACAACACTGAATGTTCCTTGGAGACAGGGTTCCATTAAAAGTTGCCTTAAAAATAAAAAAGTTGATGAAGTTTCAAACATTTGTAAAAAAAAAATAAAAAATTCAGACACCTACTTTGTTTCTTTGGCTTGTTGTAATTTATAATAAGAATAGACAAATTCAAGCCTTTATCTTACCTTCTAGAGGAAAGCACTGTATATTTGTTCATAATACCCTGGCACTACMTCAGACTTTAACTGAAGTTTTCAACTTGAACTGTCAGTCTTATACTTAGGGGGTTTGAGTTATTTCATTGATTTTTTTCTTCTCATCCTTCATTACAAAATAATAGTTATATATATATAAAAAAAATCCTATGAATCCTATTAATATCAGATTTTTACAGTGCAATGAAAATGTATTTACATATACATACATGGAAACTCATGCACAATATATAGGAACATTTTATTCTGATTTACTCAAATTACTAAGCTTTTTTCACCTTCAGTTTCACAGTGTTTCAACTTCAATTTCATTTGAAAGAAAGCACTTCAGCCATGAAAATAACCAGTTGTAGTTTTTTTGATTTTTGTTATTAACATAACAGTATGAAATGTGTCTCTAATTCAACATTTATATTTTGTTATGTTGGTCTACAAGTTATTGTAGAGCCTTCTCAAGATAATTAAATATTTTTTCTCTAAGGAAGAGACAAATTGGCCTAGTAAATTTCAACGAAGGATAGCAAAGCAAGAAACACCTTTTGAAAAATCACATGTGGTATAGGTTTGTAATGCAGTAGTCTGAAACCTAATCAGCTTCTTTCCTGTAGCAGAACGTATGGACCTTCTGGAAAGAAAATACTCTGGATGAATTATGAGCAATTAATTTAACGCAATGTAATGCAAAGTTACCAATATACTATAACAGGGATTAAAAAAAATAATTACTGTACTCTTTTTWATTTGCTTTATACTTTAGCTACCCAAAATTCTTTGCAATCACTTTGGACCTAATTTCATTCCATGATGGAAAAATAATTTTAGACTCATATATAAACTTGGTATYATGATGCATAACTGATAAACTACTTTAAAAATAGAGAATGTTCTCTGGCATTCTTCAAATAAATGCTTAAGAATGAGAAGTGAGATCAAGTTATTTTAATGGTATCCAAAATGAAGCTGAAGTTTCTTATTTTCAATTGAATCCTCTAAAACAGGGATTGATTCTGCAGCGCTTACTATTAATTCATCACTAAATTCTGTGCTTTTCTGAGGAATTACTACCAAAAGTGAAGTTTTAATTTCTAAAGCATCCCAGACACCTTTAAAACTCTCCATATTTGTACAACTATAAAACRGCTATTTTCACTGTCATAAATTTGTATGTAATCTTATTCTGAGCATTCTTTATTGATTCTTAGTCTACTTGATAGAGCTGGTTTAAAATTGAACTCTCAATCCAGTAACACAAATTAGATATCAATTTGTCTTTAGTGTATTGCAAAACATTCATATTGAACCTTAAATATAGTTGGAAAAGCGAGGAGTAAATCATAGTTTAATCTGCTAAAATCATGCTAACGGATTGGCTTCTCACATTTTGCATAAGAAAATTTACAGAATAAAAAAAAAAATTACCCTGGAGGAATGCTATCAAAACACTGGACATACCTTTGCAAACTATATCAGATCAATAAAGAATATTTCTGAAGACAATACAGTAAGAGCCTCTGTTAAACTTCACCCATGCAGACTGAAGGTAGAGCAGCAATAACACACCAGAAACTCAGCTGAATAGTCAATAGAGTGATTTATGTATCTCCAGGGGTAATTCCAAAGACCTAGATTAGGAGCTTCCCTTTTGCTATCAATTACACAGGTTCTCCCAATTACGTTGGGAGATGTAAGCACTTTGTATTTAATTAGAAAGTTGAGCCTAGATCTTAGAGTCAGACAACAACTTGTGGATGACATCCTTTTATTTTGTTTTTAACATCACTTGAAGACTCTAGCATTATTTCACTGATATTCTATTGCTTGGATGTGAGAGACACAAGTAACTGTTCTAGGAATTAATTAATTTGTGATGTCCAGAGCAAACTTCCTTTTCACAGCACAGCTAAAGATGTCATTCTGTCATATTTAATTACCAGTTAATCAGCCAAAGTACAGTTGTTTTACATTTSTAAAAAATACTGAACATTTCATTCAGTAAGTTTGTATCTGACAAACAAACAGAAGAGGGACAAAATGATTAGGGAATATCTAAATGCAGGATTCCAGGTAGTAGTTTGTTACAGATATTTAATGAGTAAAGTTTAACATTCCTAGTCAGGAAAAGAAAAAGAAAAGAACCAACCAACATTCCCCCTTCCCCCTCCCCAATAAAATCTTATCAACATGCCTATTAAGACAATGAGAAAAAAAAACTAATTAAAGTAAATTAGCTTAATGTGCACAGGCTGGATAAAGACAGATCACTTTTAAAAATCGAAGAAGATAATGGTACCCATTTGGGATATGTTTTTGGCATTTTTCATGTAAATTGGACAGTTTTAGAGGATAAATATGGTAGRGAAGTCCTTACAGGCAATTACATCTTTACAGTGCTGGTGGCTGACATCATAAAAGTATAATTTTAATTGCTATTAATTGTGTTAAGTCTACTTTTATTGAATACTTAATGCCATCTCTGACAGTTGTAATTTATGTACTTTAATGAAACTTAGTACAAGTTTGGACTTCGAGGGTCATTTCCACTGTGTTCAAAATAAGGCATTTCATCAGCTAGGGAAGTGCAGGTTATTAAGACTCTGATTTTTGCCTTCTCAAAATTTGTTCACTTTCATTAGCCTTATATGGATAACTAGAAAACCAWTTTCTTTCTCATGTTTTAAATGTATCAAAATTTATTAAATATTATAAGAAATAGTTATGGCACAATTTTCCCATATGAAGCAACCTCTCTGTTTAATAAGGAAATTGAAATCATAGAAGCTGATGAATGACTAAATGACACCAATTCACATTAATATTTTGCCATTTGGGAATACAGAATGAGTAAAATAAAATCTTGAAATCTCTTTGGCATTCACCTACAAAATCACCCATGACTTTAACTGATTAGGATTGTCTGCTGGAAGAGTTTGATGCAAAGATTTGAGAGCAAATAAAATAGCAGAAGAAATACAAAATAAGGAAGATTAACTGAAGAAGTATTTAACAACATAATAATGTCTAATGCAGAGAAAAAAAAATGTTATTGACTTTACATTTTTGTACTAAAATTTACACTGCTCTACTGCCAACAGTTGTAGGTCTTCACTGCTACTGCGATTATCATTACTAAATTATGAGAGATTAATTTATCTCTATCAGCTCTAGTTTCAATATTTGTGAATTAGTAATTGGCCCTGTAGCACTAATGGGACCATGCATTTATTGTTGCTCTTCTGTCTGTTAACATGACTGTTTAAGTTAGAGCATCATTATACACAAAATAAATTATTGAATTGGGTAGAAGTGTATCTCAAAGAACTCCCAGACTCTCTGGAAATCCGAGTCTGCTGTCAGCAATGTGCAAGGCTTATTAAGAGAATAGACTACCAAAAAAGAAAAAAAGTTGAATCAGACAAAATATATCTCTTTTTTTTTTCTGCTCAGCTATTAGAGGAAATTATGATTAAGGTGATGCTCACTAATGGATCTTGTAGAAAATGGTTTTGAATAASTGTGGACTGACATTTCTGAGTGCTTGTTCCAAAGAGATAGCATAGTCAAATACTGCTGTTGGCTATTCACCATCACTTTCACTTGGTTATCTCTGAATCACATAAATCAAATCAAGAAGTCTAAAAATTAGGTTTTTGCATCCTATAGTTGAGGTTACTGACTTTTAATTTSGTCCTTATTGCAAAATTATGTGGAATTCTTACAGTTAATTTTTAAATATATAAGGAATGGACATCTGTTGCTTTTGCTAAAATAGCACCACCAAAACACAGTAAACCAGAAAATGTTATAACATTTGAAAGCCAAAAATATCTAAAGGTGGTAMTGTTTTTAACCTGAAAACCAGATGAAATTTATATTAGAATTAAAAATTAAAATATTWTAAGACTCATTGCAATATTGGTAACAGATAATTTGATGCCAATACTTTGTAAATATAATAAATGTTCTACATTTTTCATGACCTATGGGTCATTGCTTTATAAATTTATCTCACTACACAATATGTGCACCTGAGAGCAGAGTAGGCTCTAAGATTTGCTTGAAACCAAATGTCTGCTAATGTAAAAAATCTAGTTCTAGAAATACTCAATTTTAAGGTAACTCCTAAAGGGTTGTTTCTGCTTTTCAGTAGGAATTCTTATTTATGAGTTACTTTATGATTCATAAGTTATATTTGCTTTCAAAGTGCTTAATATCAAATTTACCTGGGACAGTTCATTTTGCTTTTTAGTCCATATCCAAACACATTTTTACCTGAGGACACAGATGCCCACAGATCACAACAGATTTCGTACTCCTGAATTGATCAGGATTGATCATGGCAATTGTCCTCATGTTAGTAAAGTGAGCACTAATTAATTAATAAGACTGTTTTTGCAACMTATAAGGAACAGACATTTAATAACAGGTTTAAATTAGCTTCAAATACTTTTATGTCATTTGAGTAGAAGCTTTATTTGAACAAAATCTTATTATTCAAAACAATAATTACCAGATTTGCCATAAATGGAGCAGACTGTCTATTATTACACCTCCCCCCTTTTTCTCTGCCTTCATGAACACTTTCATCATTTTGTYCATTCTTTATTCCATTTTCAGGCTCTACTATATTTTCCTTTTTTCATCCCTCAAACTCTCTCTCAGTAATGTATGTATTAGTATATTTTTCATTTAATAACTGCACATTTATTTACTATTTATCAAGTGTTTTTATGAACCATCCCCTTTTTTTATTAAACAGTCTTTCAAATAAGAGCCTATTAGGCTTCTTATGTAATAATTATTGTAAGTAAATGCTTACTGTATGTAAGTGAATGAGTAAAAAATATTATAAATTTCAGAAATGACTATTTTTCTGTAAATCATCAGAATTGAAGTCTCCATTGAGTCTAACAAGTTATACAATTTTTGTTGTTTGTACTTACACCACATGATCAGCCCAGATGATAGAATTAAAAAAATACTATATTTCTAAAAAAATTGATTTCATGACATATTACAGGCAGAAAATGAGATGTGAAAAAAAGCATMGAGTTTTTGTCTTTGAAAATACAAATCCAAGGACTTACAGTAAAAAGTGGGTCCTATTGTACACACCCTGGAAACCACTTTTCCATTTTAAGCTATTTGAGATTTTAACTGTTATCTTCCAGTTTCTACGTGGACTGATGTGTGCAGAATTATGAGAGAGAAATAAGATGCATATGAACATGACAGATGAATTTCCTTTTGCAGTCTAAATAAGTTAATTAAGTTTTGATCGACTATATGGATCACTTTCTCTTCTCATATCTATCCACAAAAAAATTTCCTCAAACAAATTAATATATGCTATCCRCAGCACTTAAAAATTCTCATAATATATCCAGGATTTATGTTATCAGAAAGAACAAAACTAAGTAAGWTGTAAAAGAAGTGTAAACAGACAATAGCCTTGCAATCAAGTTTTTAAAATWGATATTTAGAAAAAAAACTATTGCCAAACTGTAACATTTGTTCTATTTAATTTCTCCCTGGGAATAGTCCATCTTTCATTACAAAGGATTGGAGGGAGATAAATCCAAATTGTGACCTCCTAGTTCAATTAACCTCTCAATTATATTCTTAATTTAATAATAACGTGACTGAATCAAATGGAATTATATTAAAATAGGTGCAACTGAAAGGAGAATCAAAYACTGTATTTGTAACATTCACAGTAAAAGCCACAAATTTCACATCAAGGTCACAAATATTACTGCTGGAAATAATAAAAGCTGAATGATCTTCCTCAGTCATGTGTTTTTTTGTGTTTCTTGGTCTTTATCGGAAAAAAATGCAGGTAGACAATCAGGTAACCTTTACATACAAGAGAAGACAGAGGACAAGGTTTAAGGAGAGCATGAGGGAARAGCTTTCTCTAAGGGACTTGACAGAATGGGGATGGCACAAGGGAACTGGTGGAAGATCAAAATAGAGCTCAGAAAAGTGAGAAAGGATTAAATGGAGCCCAAGACACTTTGTGAGGATAACAGAAACATGAAGGGGATGAGAGTGAGGAGAGGCTGACTGGCCAAAAGTACTATTTTAGTGGCAGTAAAAATGTACCTGTGATAAAACCATAAAACATGACAGAAAATGAATTATTAAAAATATGTGGGTCTGTTAATCTTAAAGGTCTGTCTGAAACACAGGAAACAGGAAAGAAAGAGGAGTTCAGGAATAACGAAGTCTATATCTGAGGTGCCTTAAAGCAGTAGGGAGCTCTTCCACACTTAACATACTTCACTGAGCTTTTGATTTCTAGGATATACAAGGTGAGACAGTGGAATGCAGAGAAAAGTTCCTTATATAGAGATATCCACTGAAATACAGCTATGWCTTTATTTTTCAGATGGAGAAGGAAATAGAGCAGATTTTCAGGAAGGTATCTTGATCCCAGGGGATGTTGATCAATAGACAAGGAGAAGTATGTTGGAAACAAACCACCTAAATCCACYGAAATGTCTAACTTAAAGCCTAATTGCTCCCTTTATTTCCAACTCTCCCCACTTTCTTTATTTAACCAATTGCCAAGAGAGGTTTGACTTTTATTTGAACTAGAGATTACTACATTAAAGTACTTGTGCTGTTTTGCAGACAGACTCATTCCAGCTGCATGGGGCAAAACCAGGTCCCACTTCCTTCCCTGTGCTCTCCAGTTACCTCCCACAGACCTCGCAGGTCCCGGACCTGTGGGGCCCCCTGGTTTACCTGCATGYGAAGACAAGATGCTAGGGACAACACACAGCACATGCTGCAGATTCTGCCTATGGTGTGGTGAGAGACGTGGATGTGGAGCAGTGCTGCTAGCTCCCCCTTCTTGACAGCTCTGGGGTGGTGTTAGATTATACTGCCAGTGTGAAGGGAACGTGAGTCACTGAGAAAAATCCCAAAGGTGTGAAGATCAGCAGTCTCTCAGTAAGCCCAAATCCTGATAATTCTGGGAAGAGATGATTTTACTTMTTTTTTTAATTAATCTTTATTTTTAACTAAACAGTCATTAGGTTACTCAGTCTTCACATGACAAAATAATCAAATTATTCATTATCAGGCAGCAAAACATTATTCAATATCAGGCAGCAAAAAGAAAAAAAACTTAGAGGAAACACTGAAACATGTAGTGTTTCCTCTTTCTTCTGTTTAAACTCTCTAGGAAGCAGAAAAGTCTCAGCTTTTGTCCATTCTTGAAAAACCTATCAAAGAATAAAGCTGAATCTTCACAAACATTAAGATAAGCATTCATAATAATGGTAAAAAAGCAAGCTGTCATGTATCTTCTGTGAAGCATAAAAGTTTAGCACATTATTTAAATGCTTGCTTATTGTTTTAGAGATGTCATTTCTTGTTTTTGCACTATTCAAAGCATTTCAATTTTTATAATTTTTTATTTGCAAAGTTTTTCTCCCCTAATTTTTTATTTTCAARACTTGTAAGAGCAACCACTAGTCACCAAATTGCTGCTAACAGAGAGATTACTAGGAGAAGAAAAAGCAGAGTTTGTGCTTCTAGGACTTATGACTGAGGTTGCCCACGGGGTAGAAATGCGCCTTCCAAAATGCCTTACTCCCAGAAGGGCTTGGAGCAGAATGAGGAGGGTCACATGCCAAAGGACAAAACTGCAGCTGGTGCCTGTTACTTGGCAGCCCCAATCCCAGCACCGCAATTCTGTTTCTCCCGCTGCTGGCAGCTGCCCGGGGACTGCAGCACCCTGCTCTGTGCTCCTCACATATTCAGAAACCTGATAGATATGCAGCTGTTGCCATCAAAAGTAAAAATCATCTTGGGCTGTGTGCCAGCATTAGGATCTATGGCATTACTTAAGACCCAATAAAACCTTCAAAGGCTTGTGGAACACTTCAGACCTTATAGCATTTGGCTGAGACAGGCTAAAAGTGCAGCACTGGAATCAAATTATTTCTTCTAAAACTAGTGAAGGACAGAAAGAAAAGATTTTAAGATTTTTTTTTTTTAAATGAAATTTACATCTTTCAGATGAACAACTGCTTTTACTTTCACTGATAATGTAAGATCTCTCAAAGTTTTCATTTCAGTGTCATGAATATACAGTATAATGTCAGTGTACTTGTTTTGTTTCTGAATTGTTTGCAGACAATGAGAGTATTTGCAAGTTCACCTATTTTCCATCCAAAATTGGAACAATCCACAAGACCATGCACAAGCTGTGTGGATGTATGAAGGAAGAACAGTTAGAAAACAGTGGGATAGAAAAAATCTGTTTCTCCACCTTAAAGTGATGATTTATATACTGTATGTGCTAGGTCAGCCTTTTATGCCATAGTTATTAACAGAAAATCTGGTGGAAGTCAAGTAGCATGCTCTGCTAACAGCTGTGTCCTACCAGCACATTTTTTAAAAATTTACATATTCTGTGCTTCTGTTTTCTGATTTGCTAAATGGGAGCATCCTTAATAAAGGGTTTGCTATATACAGATAAAGCACGATCTGCATACAGAGTATTGGTTAGCAACTGGTCAGTAACAGATATATGGATCTTCAAAATTCCCATGGTCCATGAAACCAAAATTCCATTCTGAATACTGTTAGAAAAATAGGGTTAATACTGAYAAATATCAATCAGGTGGCAGCCTGCTGTCTGGTTCAGACAAAATTCTCTTCTGACATTGCACCAAGGTGTAAGAGTGGAATTATTCTAGAACTGTTCAGGCAATTCGGATAAATACCATGAAAGACAAAGGATATTCAGTCTGTTTTTAAATGAGATCTGGCAGTTTAGAACTTAAATGCTATTGTTTTCGAGAAGTTTTTATATGATGTTATTATCCTACCCCTAGGTACTATACCTATCATTTCAGTTTTATGATATATATTTTTGTATTTTCAGTAAAAACATTGGCTACTCTGAAAAACACAATGTGGAGGAATTCACATTTCTCTTTTTCCTCATATTTCTTTCTTCCCTGTTACAAATATGTCTGTTCTTTATATTTACTATGTACTCATAAATCAATACCTTCGTGCGGTAATAAAAATAACTTATTTTAATGGTAGCAGCTCCAAAGGACTCCTGACTATGAGTGGCATTTTATTTAATTCAGATCTATGTTCCCTTTCCCAACTAATGGCACACTGTGGGTTATAAAGTGATTAAAATTGTTGTCAAACTGGCCTCCTGGAAAGAGGGAGCCAAACTTCTTTTCCTGCAGTTGGTAGATCTGCAGGATCTATATTTGACTTTTAGAGTTGGAAAGCAAAGAAAAGCTAGTGTAAGAATAATAAGCCAGGAAATTATGGAAAAATGACTTTTTTTTTTTTTTTTTTTTTTTTTTTTTTTTTAATTTTTTTTTTTTTTTTTTTTTTTGTTCCCCTTCAATGCCTTTAGTAAGCATGTTTAAGTAAACAACAAAAACAAAGAAGGAGTCAGTATTGCGGTTTTTCTGAAGGTTAATGGAAATACAAAGAGATTTGCCTACAACTACACAGGAAAACATTAGAAGAGGTAGGAGTATAACTGATCTTTTGAGTCAAGTCTCTAGTGTCTTTATTACTGTATTTCCAGTTTTGGTTCCTTAAGGGTCATTGGATTTCTTTCTTATTTTTTAAAATTTATGTTTACTCTTTCCAGTATTGCTGAAATTTCTCTTTAGAATATTCCCGAGAGATATGCAGACAATATATAGTACTACTATTTTTTTTTTTAACTTCAGCACTTTCATGTCCCTTCACAAACATCATATTTCTTTGATAATGAAGGGAAATTATTAGGTATACTGGACTGATCTATTAATTGAAGATTAAAAAAAAAAGGAAGATGAAGTTGATTACTCTTTGTCATACCTTTTTCTAAGGCTAAAAATAGTCTAAATAAATGACAGTCTGGGATCACACTTGGAGCTTATTCTCAGTTTGCTACACAGATGCATAAAAGAGCTGCCACACAGCCGTGCTTGTTAATTCTAGATAGTGTTACTGTGTATCAGAAATCTCTAAAACTCCAGAGACATTTTTCAGAGAAACTGTAATCCATGAGAGGAAAGGGAAAGGGAAAGGCTTGCCGTTAGTTACGGCTTTCTGGCTTTTACTGTTCTAAAAGAAAGWTCTAAACATCTGTGGTCAATTAGAAAAAAAATATTTTTCTGAGAGAGACAATACGCATGGGCACTGCAATACAGCCAACTGTACATCTTTGGGTTTCTGTGTGTTGAAGTTTCAGTGTATATTGAGTGTAACAAACAATACACAGATAAGTGCTTCAATGGCCTATTGTATGTTTACGTTTCAGCTCTACAATTCCTCTCATCTCCCTGTAAGTCTGGACCAAAATATAACTTTAACCCATCAAATTTCATTTTATCCACTTGTAACAACAGCTTTTTCTCTGCAGAAAAAAATATATACACACTCAACAGTCATGGTAAAAAGAAAACAAAACTCCTGTATATCACCTTAAAACCTAAGTTCCCTAAGGTTTAACCTCGAATCTGATCTATCTGTTTAATATCAAGTATTTTTTATAAGTTTCCTTGGGATTCCTCCCTTCCCCTCACAGCTTTCTCCATGACTCATGACACACCTTGTTCCGCTATATCATGAATCTTTTGAAGTTCAAATGTCTAAGTAACTTCTCTAATAGACACTCTTTCCAATAACAGAAAAATAAATAATCTGTTAAAAGGATGGGTATTGCTCAAAGACTGTAATATTATAGCCATATATTTTATGAACCCCTAGCAAAACAAATTCTGCTAAAAGGACATTTTACATCCCCTTCTAAGGAGGAATAAACTGCATATTCTTAGGGAAATGGTGAACATTTCAAAAACAAAAACTGAATTAAGTTTCTGCAATGGTTCTTTTAAATACAATCGAAATTGACAGTGGGGTTTTGTACTAAGTAGGTCTCTGCTGCTCCCTTCCTCTTGAGATCTGCTTTAAGAAAATCTGCAAAATGGGGTGAGCTAAATTATTTTTCTAACTTAACACCTAACCTTCTATTTGGCACATTCAAATGAGAGTGCTCACATAAGAGAGGGAATAATCACTAAGGTAAGAAAGTATTCCAAGAACTCAAAACCAAGATGGCCTGTATTCAGTTTCAGCTTTTGATAAGACTTCCTTCTGGCCACCGCTAAATCTTAACACCTAAGCATCTCAGGGTATCAGCTATAAGTGACACATGAGCAGGTCTGTGGAGTGTAGTCATGCCATTCTCACAGCCTTGTTAGCTTAACGTTCTTCCCAGGGAATTATGTGCTGAAGAAAAACATACCATGCATATGTATTCTGCAAGGGTTGGTGAGTTCCACCAGCGATTCATATTCTCTTTCCTTGCTGTAACTTCTCTAAATGTAATCTTTGATTTAGAACTGCAGAACCCAGACACAACAAAGCACTGCTGCRTAGAAGTTGATATTCCAACACCACTTAGGACTTGAAAGTGCTCCAGGCCTCTGTGTCTCTCATGAGTACACATTAGAAGATGGGACAGAGAGTCAATGTGCACTTTATAAAATTTTGTTGGGCTTATACATGTTAATTTTCATGTTTTCCTACTGAATGTTTTTCTATATCCATGTTTGATCTGTGACCTGTAGGTAAGGCTTGTTTTCTAGCTGAAAGCCAGTTTAGCCTCTGCTGGTACTTGTCATATGTTGACAGCATTTAACAGTGCATACAGCATTCGAACAACTTCATAGAGATAAGGGGGCAAATGTGCATCCACATTCAGAGTTTCATCTCAGATTCTCTGCCTAGATTTCAGTGGTAAAAAAACTTGGAGAAAAGAGAGGGAATGAAATTTTTCTTCACAGACACATTAGTGCCAAAAGAGAAAGCACCAACAAGCCAATTTCCTCAGGCTGAATAGGTGTCAAAGAATTTTAGACAGTCATCAGGTTCCAAACAAGCAAATGAAGGGATGAGACTCAGAACTAAATGTAAACCATGAAGGAATAGGGATAGCAAAATCAGCATTCAAACTTCAGTGGATCTTCTCAAAGTTCCTGACATGGCTAACTAAAACACCATTTTGTGACCTGAAATCCCAGTGCCCTGCTCAGTACAAGCCTTACTACTATGAAACTATGATGACAGATACAGTTTTACATTTTCCTGACAAATGCTATTCTTCTAACACCTCTGCTTTGAAACTGCATGATTTATCAAATCTAACTTCCCTTAATTAGTAAGTTTTTTTTTTCTGCTGAATCCTTAGCAATTTCCTAAAGACTACTCAAGACAAATGGGAACTTTGCTTCACCATACTTCCTCATATAGTTTCTGTTTTCTTCTATTATTTAAAAATAGTTACTGCAGCATAAACTAATTTTTCTGCTGAAGTGATTGGACTTAATTCTCTTCTGTGCTGCACACTGTTTAATTACATCTGTGTAAAAAAATACAAAAGCCTAGCAACTCTAATARTCAGTTGTACCGTTTTCTGCATTTTCTGCATCTCTGTCTGACTCAAGTGGCGGAACATGAGACAGCTAAGAACCAGTTCTGCCAACTCCACTCCTTGGAAAAGGTTTCACACAAGAATCTTGGTGTGATGTTTTGTCTATTCACCTTCACTTCCCCACTATGATCACAACTGAACAAAACCACCAAGAATCTATTATCTAATCAGCCAAAAATATTGGACATGCCACTTAAAGAAAGCTGAACTTTCACTCATATTGATACTGAAGAGACTACTATTTTTTAAATTAATGCACATACATTATGGATAATATTAGTGTTTTTCAGTTGATTTTTAAAAAACATTAAATAAAAGTTATCATTTATATGCAATTCTTTTAATAGTATAGCAAAAACCCCCACTAACTTCAGTCACAGAAAGAGACTCTTAGAGCCAAAAAATTTGAGATCCTCAATTGTATTTTTACCATATTATGTCAATACAATGCTGCAACTAGAAAAAATAGTTTTCAAAAATGAATTAAAAATAAGATTAACACATCATAAGCGTGCTGTGATAAACTGTTTCTGCTGGCTGCAGAGTCCATCAGAAAGAGATTTGTAAAAAGAAGCAGAAAGTCGGATGATTAAAAATTACCTCTAAATAAAAAATAACAATCACAAAACTACAAAAAAAAAATTCAGATAATTTTATACAGGTCACCCCAGAAATATTCGGAGTTTCAGTGTATTGCTACATACATGGTATTCTTCCTCTGGCCTATGCAACAGGAAAGTGCCTCAAATTAGAGGACTGACATCTGAATGATAGATAAGATAAGCTTGGCAAAAAGTCAGCACTGCACAGTTCAAGATCAGCAGCAGTGCTCTGTGTGTGCTCAGCTCTGTACTTTGAATTTATTTTGGAATAGATAATTCTTCTTTTAAGATAAAAGAGCAGGCAATATGAAGTAATGTACACCCACGTGTTACAGCTAGACTCACTTTGGCATAAACTTCATGACTATGTTGCAAAAACAAGTTCTTACTCATAATCCTCCTGAAACTTGGAGAAAAAGTCTTTGGGATTATGCCAGTTCTTGGCAAAACATCACGGAGAACAACCAGTAATAACACTACTTACAGTTACCAAAACAGGTAATGTACATAGCAGGAATAAAACCAACTACTGGAACTGTCATCAAAAGCATTAGCTTTGATTCTTGATTTTAAAAAAACTCCAAATAAATAGTGATAGAAATATGAATTATGTAACTTCAGATATTGTTAAAAAAATTATTCTAACATGTCACTATGGGAAAATAAGGAAACCTGAAACAACACAGGTTTTTAGACATCATCTCTGTAGTTCTCACTGAATGTAGACGGAAAAGGTGGCATTATATCCTGTCATATAACATCAAGGCAAAGGAAAAAGGAAATCAAATGAATCTTTAAGTATTTTAAAAATTGTCGGTATCATACAAAGACAATGGAAAAAAAGAATTCATTGTTTTTAGATCTAAGATCCTCTCTCTTCTCCTCTGATGATAAAATAAGACAGTGGCAAAGGAAACATTACAGCATATAGTTGTTACTATACTAAATTATCTTCTAAACACATGATTGTTTACTATTTTAAATTATTATTAATGAAGTCATCAGATGGCAATAATCCTAATAAATATATATTTAATTCTTCTTATTGAAAGAGAACAAATTATTCTCTCTCTAAACTGGAATATACCAGGTATATATGTCTTTCAAACACTTATGATATGCTGGCTAATCCAAATATAAACCCCTCACATTTAAATGTAATTCATTGTTCATCTTACCTCCATTAATTGAAAGCATGCAGCATAGAATCAGAAATTTCTTGAAGGTATTACATTTTTAATTTTACTCTATTTGCAAGTTAGCTTTAAATGTGGAGGTAGAGTTCAGAATTGCGGAGGGAGATAAATTGCAATTAGTCGCTGCACAGAACCTTTATATCTCAAAATGGAAGCACACMGGTTTTTTCCAGAAATCAGTAATGCCAAACAGTCTAATCCTATTTCACTACTGAAGAAGAAATTTTACATTCAGTTCTATTTCTTAAGATCGAGCATACCAAAATCATAATAGGATATGTTTGAAGTAATCTATAATAAGAACAAATAGCATACTAGATACACAAATCCCTCCTATTCTAACTTGTAATGAACTTTCATTAGATATGAGACTTGTGCCAAGCTTACAACAGGAAAAAAATGTGGCCAAAAACCTAACAACGAGTTATTTTATTCTTAAAGAAAACACACTGTTGATCCAATTATTTTGAAATAGTGAGTAGCTACAGATAATTGCTTATATATACATAGATACAACTTGGTGCTCTATCATGACTTCCTCCTGGTGAGACCTTTGTATCCTTTTGGCTGAATTACTCTGTTGGARTGATACTCACAGGAAAGGTGTTATAACTAACAAGAAGCTTGAAAACTTCTCACAGAACTGGAAACAACAGGTGGTATTTTGCAGAACCATCTTCAGTAGAAAAAGAAATTGGAGTATAACACACCAGTAGAGGAAATAAAAAAAAAATCTAATAAACCAAGAGTTATCTACAGATGTTCTCAGATTATTTTAAAAGCTGTTCCTGAACAATACTCACATAGAGGAATGCTGGTAGTTTTGAAGATGGTGCCTTCTGTTAAACTAAAAAAATTACAGATGTTGAGAAACTTCTCACTGCTTGAGCAAACATCAGCCTTCCTCACTTAGACATAACTATTTCCCATAACTGTGCCAAAATATGCAGCAATTCTGCAATATCTACTGTTTTGTAATAGTAAAATCATGTTTTATAACACTAAGTTGAGATTACAAGAATCAGTTCACTTGCAACTTGGATTTACAGTGCATAGAGAGAAAACAACTCAACCTGCTGGTCATACGTTGTGAAAATCTTACTCAACCTGCTGGTCATATGTTGTGAAAATCTGTGTGATTTTGGAAACATGTTCTGTTGTTAGACAAATCATTAAATTATTATAAAGGTGCCAAAGGCTGCTCAGAAGTAGTGGTGTCATTTTAAGCAATTTGTTCTACTCAAAGCAAAACATTTTCCCACAATATTAATACTAAATATGTAAAAAGAGGATGAATGAAGAGCATTTACTAATGAAGAGATGCTAACAAGTATACAGTAAACCACAGCTACAGGCTTTCCTGTGCATATTTAGAAATGTGATATTTCTCCAGTACAGAACAAAGAGTGAACCTTTGGGACAAGTGCTAAAGCGACTGATGCTCTTCTGAGAACCCAAAAATGTAGACACTGAAAATACACCATCCAGATATGTAGATATTTCTGTCTATGCAGTTTTTTATGGCATCAGAAGAGTCATAGCTAGGAAATAGTCTAAAATAGCCAAAACTGTCAATGACAGGAAACAGCTTTCATAGGACTGTCTACATCTTCCTTCAGTTTGCTTGTCTAAATCTGTCAGATTAAAAAATGTTTAGTTTTATTTTTTTACAAAAGTTGTACAAGGTGGTGTTATTTTTTTTCTAATTGAATCTCCTGAGATGGTTCATTGGAAAGGAACAAAATAGGAATTTAGAAAGAACTTCAAATTACTTCTACTCTCCAGTATCCACCCCTGACACACTTTCAGTGTAATTATTCTTAAATAAGGGCAGTTGCCAAGAGGAAAATGTGAGCAGAATCAGAATACATTTAAAAAAAAATCTCATCTCAAATGATCCACTTACTCTCAGAGATTTCACTAAACCAGTTTCCTCAGACAGTGATTAAGTCCAGTACAGCAGAGGATGACACAGAAGGTTATTTTCGGTGGTATCACTCTAAATTACTCAGTGACTTCCTTGGAAGTTTAAGCAGTCAAGACTGGTTTCTAAATGACCACACTAAGGCAAGTAGCTTTGGAACAAAGCCACAGACCTCCTAGGAGCAAAATGTTTTACTGCCTTTCCATGGTGTGCCATGACATGTTCAGAATAAGTGACATGTTTGGCTTTCTTCAGATGGACTCACACTGTCAGCTTGCTGCCTGCTCCTTGTTCTATGACTACCTGTGGATTCCTGGGGAATTCTAAATCTAACTGAGGTGTCTGGAGCTATGAATATCCTCCAACACACTGGAATACCACTTACTCCAGAACTAATCAAATTAGTTGCTCTACAAGAAGCTATAGACAGGAATCAGCAGTCAGACTACTACTACTACTACTACTACTACTACTACTACTACTACTATTACTAATAGTAATAATAAATGAAGAATAAGCTCACAGCATTTTTCTCACAGAAAGAGGTAAGTAGATTTGCTGTTGCAAAAATTACTGCAAAACATAAACACATCAGGAAAACATGATTCTAACTCACCTCCCAGGACCTGCCTTAGTGGTTCAGTTTCTCAGCAGGCTGGTGACACCGGGCAATTGGCATCTTAATGGCTTCAAGGCTCCAGTGCCTTCACAATGCTCTCTTACCTGATCATCAGTGAAGATGCCTGCCCTCAGTCTTCTAGCGAAGAGAGGGCGGGGGGCAAAAAATAATGGCTCCAACTAATGTTTTTTTTTCTCTTTTTTTGTGCTACAATGGCTCTGGTTTATCCTGTCAATGAAAAGGCTTGCCCCCTTATGGCTAATAATTGTATATTCAATAATAAAGTGCATCACCTTACTCTCCTCTAGGATTACTTATTTACATTGTTTGCAGGCTTTTGTTGACCTTAACAATGTAAATATTGCAGAAGCCTACGAAATAATTACAAACTTTCTGCTTCTTTTGTATTACTTTCAGTTACATAGCTGTTCATTTCCACATATSCCAAACACTTAGAATTCATCTTTGCAGGTAGCTTGAAAGGGTTCACTACGTCATCTGTGGAGGATGGCATGAAAAAGTTTCCTTTCTTTAGCAGCTGACATTTTTCCTCATTATTTTATTTCTGCCTCTCAAGCATTTCTAGTTACACTGACTGTGTTGCTTGACTTAGTTTCTTTACACCTTTAAGTTTCTCATTTTCAAAGACTTCAGGTTTTCTGGAAACGGGGCGGTGCACCTCAGGATATCCAGTAGGGCTGAGGAGGACCACCAAAATACAGCATATATATATAAGAGTCCACTAGAAACACAAAAGACACAAACTATCCTCTACTATCATTCATAGATTCCTTCATTAATTCTCCTTCTAAAAAGGAAAGGCTAAATCTTCCTTGTGGAGGAGAGAAAGTGAAAAGTTAGAATTTCTGCATCTGGTAAGAGACAGACAGAAAAAGCTTTCTTCCAGAAAAACAGATGCTTAAAACAAGCAGTGGTGGGATAACACTTCAGCCTGGCACAACAGCATTTCTAGAACTGAAAGGAGAGGTGACTGTAGCATCTGACTTGGTAATTAATTGGGGATGCTGCATCACCTTCAGTTCAAAGGTTCAGCCTGTGTTCAACTGTTTAACAGGGGAAGCAGCTCTCCTTTCTGTTGGGCTGTGACACCAATTCTATCCCTAAACTTTCTCCCACATCATTCCTCCCTTGAGACCATGATTGCTATCTTACACTGTGAACACTGACACTGGGCTATATTGGGCAAAGCCCTAGTTCTGTATTTTTATTTTTTTTTAATAGCTTTTACAAGTCATTTAAGCCAGAAAACCAAGGCAGTATAATAAGACAAATGCTGACAAATAAATACCTTCAATATATATGTATATATAAGGCCATTACAAGACTGTAACATTCCCTTTTGTCACATAGAACAAAATTGCTCTTCGTACCCCAGCCTTCTAATCAAACTCATAGTCCAATACTGGTATTTGACTCAAAGATTCCCTCACAGGGAGACAAATGTAAAACTGAAAATACAAAGTGGACTCAAAATTTCAAAATCCAGCAAGATGTTAAAGCTCACCCACAATAAGCCATATTTACTTATTTACCTCTGAATTAATTGATTTTCACTTACATTAATTTCCCTTGGAGTGACTGAAACCCATTATTGCTGCTCATGCTAGTTAGGTACATCTGGAACAATCACAACACCAAAAAGTCAGGATATGACAGAATCTCACTGAAGAATTACCTGGTTTTCATTTTGTGTTTTCCTCACAGTAAGGAAAACTGGCTTCCTTTTTAATGATATGTGAAATTTACAGTGGTACAACATCATGCAGTAAAATGCAGTAGATCAAATTTAAATGGCTTTTTAAATGTATTTCCCAAAGAATAATGTTAATTTTTTGCTTTCCTTGAAAATGTTAACCATAAGTGAAAAAAACTCACAAATTAAAGTTAATACAATCCTGTCCCAAACCAATGCACTTAATAAGAAATAATTAAAAATCCCGAAACAAATCAATACAATCTTATCACAAGTTAGAATTTCATTTGGGATCTGAATTCATGAAAGGCAGAATAAAAAGGAAAGATTAACACACAAAGTAATAAGAAGTTTCCATCTATACTCTTAATCAAAAAACATCAAAAGCACCACTGGACTTAGTGGCTTTAGGGAGTCCCGTTTTTCCAGGGTAATGTTTTATGGCAACCCAGTACTAAGAAGTRCATGTGCTTGAATCATTTGGACATTTGAAGTAGTTGATCACACTAATAATAAATGCTACAAGCCTGGTGAAATATTAAGACACTTAACTCATTGCATTGACATTTTTCTGCCAAATAGGCAGAAATAAGAGTTTTATTAAGCACTCAATACTCAGAGAGGCACAGAAAAATAACCCTTTTCTTTGTTTGTTTTGTTCTTATGTATGGCATGTTTTATGAAATGAAAGACATACACATCACTGGGGTCTGACCACAATTAATTGTGCAATTGTTGATCTAGCATCTTGTTGAAGTAGCTTTTCAAAAAAAGAATAGATGCTAAGAGCAAAAATAATAACAGTATTAACTGGGTGTGATTCTGTTGGTAGCCCAGACCCTCTGTATTCTAAATATTTTGTACACAATAATATCCAGATTTTGTGAAACATAACAAATAACACAAACAAAAAACTCCAAAAAGGAGCATCATCTTTGTGAAGGCTACAATATAAACATTTTCAAATGAGTTTGTGCCTGACATTTTGTACACAGCAGTGTATGTGTTATCCATATAGGATATATGTGCTTTTACAGTGCAAACAAAAGAAAGAATGAAGATGCACTATGAAATCTGTGAGCAAATTCTGTAAAAGAGTGTTTTCTCATGTCTTTAGCTATATTTTAAAGTTACACACAGATAAATAAATGCAAAATACATATTTGCTTTCTACATGATTATACAACTTGGAGAAGTCTTGGGAGACTTGTCTGGCTGCGCAACAACCTTGTTTACAGGCAGAGATGAATCAGTAGCCTGTGTTTGTAAATACTGCCTGTCCCACTGACCTCCTTCAGAGAGCTGAGGTCACTGCCAGGAGTCCCAGACTGCAGTTCTTCCCCTAACACAGTCTCCCTAAGGCAATCACCTGGGCTTTCATGATGTAACTGGTGTTTGCACTGATCATGTCACTAGGAAAATTTTGAAATGCATATTTAAAAATGGAGAAAGATCTCCTCTCCTACCTGTCTCACTGTCCATCACATGGTTTTATTACATTGCTCTAGCCTGCAAGGATCAGCAGGAAAATATACCAGTTTGAGGATGCAGAAATGATAGAGTTGCAGCTGGCCTGATGGCAACTGTAGTTAAAAACATTTTATGAACAGCGGCCCCAATAGGAAATCATCCACAAGGAGGTGGTTTTTCACTAAACAAAATCATAATTAAAAACACTTTTGGAGTTCCCCCCAACCCTGCCCCTTCCAAAACCAGCAGCTCGACAGGATTTCCACCTCATCTCATGTATAAAACAAGACCCTGATAGCATAGACTTGCAGATAGTGTCTTGGATCAAGCGAAAGTGGCATGGGATTTTTACACACCAAGTTTGTGCCACTAATTGAAATAATATATGAAGAATGTATGAAAACATCACTAAGCACAGACACAAACTTTGTTTTCTGTGGACTGCAGTAGTAATACAAGCAGAGAATTGCCCATGTTTTTTAACCCACCAGATACAGTAATAGATAAACTACAAAAAATACTTAATATTCTTGCTATACCAGTCAATGGTATATCAAGATATTCTAGTCAATGTGGTAACAACAAATGAAAACAAAAAGTCTTATTTGACTTGGATTTGAAAGTACAAATTATTTAAGTCTTAAAACTAGGAAGGGTGTTAAYAAAGACCAGTCTTTCTAAATAACACATTTCTAATTACCTTCTTACCACAAGCTTTGTTCTGCTCTTCCAAAAACTGTGACCATCATGGAATAAAGGTGCACCTCTAAGTAGAGTTATATCCTATGGACAAAACTATGCTGGAGCAGTCAGATGGCCCCTGAGGTCTGCAGGTCATGTGAAAATTCATGCCRGAGCAGGTGAAAGGACTAAGAAAAAAAGAGCAGCAAAAGGAAGGAGCTGCTGCAGAGCAGTCTCCAGGACCACCGCTCCATCACTGAAGGGACCAAATAATACATAATATCAGACAATGGAGATGACAAAGGGGGAAGGAGAGGTGTGTGGATGAAGGTGAAGTGTTTCTGACAACTTTTTGCCTTCATTCTTTCTCAAAACTKGGACCAGTGATTAAAAGCTTATGTTAATTTGCAATAAATCAAGTGAATTTCCTTGAGTCAAGATTGTTTGTAGCTGTGATAAACGCCCATGAAAAGAAAATAAAATTAATTCTCAGTATGCAAAAGAAGATTGAGAATCATAACTTTCTTTAACTTTTCACTTTTTAAGATCATATAATATTCATCTATCTGTATGAAATTAAATGATACAGGAAAACAGCCACAGTTGGTTAGATGATGGAGCTGTAAGAATAAAAATACTTCTGTTTTGTTCAAATTTATGGTTAGAGATTGAAGAAGATTATGTTTTCACATCTGCTATGCTGATACTTGTGAAATGGATGACTCACTTTTAATATTTGAAGTAAGTACTTGTAATTAAGTTTATAATAAATTAGATATTCCAATTTTAAACAACCCACGGTGAAGCGGAGTAGCTTACCTGTTAACCTGCATTGAGTTATCTATAATGTCTTTAGTAAAGCTGAAGTAAATGTCACTGTGTAGAAATAACATTATTTGGTCTACTGTTTAAACCTGGCCTATTGGTGACACATTCAGCGTCTGAACACTTAATGTGTTTTGGATGAATAAGACAGACCATGCCAGGTCACCAAATGTCTATGGTAGCTCATACCACATGGCCAAATGTCCCATGACAGTGCCAGGAGCTGGAACAGTGGAGTTTTAGTGACTACTCTGAGACAAAGATATGGCTAATATCCTGAAGCCCTCAAGCGTAGGGGTTAAGAGAGCAAAATATTAATTTGAGATGAGAGATTGCAGAAAGGAGATAGCCAGAGGGTGTTCACACCCACCAAGGCATCAAATTATCAGTCTTGGTGAAGAATTTATCATTAGAGAATAGAAACAGAAAAATGCAGGTCTGGGGACCTCTCAATCTTCAGCCTTTGAGGAAGCCTGCATCCATTTCTTACCTTCAGATAACATAGGAATCAGTATAAGACTATATTAAGAGATGGAATAAGATAACATATTATTACCTTAGTTACAAAGGGCAACTGTTGGGTTGAATCATGCAGCTTACCTTAATTATAGTAAAGGAAATGAGATGATCATGGAACATAATGGATGAAAATACAATCAGAAAAGAAACTGTTATATTAAAAGAAAAAAGACAAAAAGACAGCTATTGCAAACTAGCCAAAAGAGGAATTTGATTTTTAGCTAGGACAACTTTATATTGTTTTTTGGATTTATTTGCTACCTTGAGATAATTTAACAATGGCTTGTATAATTTTATATTAGTGATAAGGTTTTGGAACTGACATTGTATTCATTTCACACTTAAACCTTTTTCATGAGAAAACTTTTGATCTGCAGATCTGCAGATGTCAGCTAACCTTCCTTGAAACTTTCTGAATATAGTTAAACAAGACATTCTCTTACAGCTTCATTTCCTGTTAGCAACCTTGGCAGTAAATATTCGCTTTTAAACATGAACACCTACTCCACCTTCTGTTTTTTGCTTTTATTATTATCCCCTTAATCCCCAAATGCATACTAACATGTCAATCTTCCATATGAAATCTGCATCACTTAATCTTTATTTGTGCATACATTGTAAGCTTAAAGTAGAAGAAAAAARAATTAAAAATAATTTACTGAGACATTCTACATCCCTTGAATTTTTTTGATTCCCAGGTGCCATCATAGAGGCCAGAAAGGGGCTTCAAAGGTAGAACATTTCATGGTTCTTAAGACAGTGTCTATTAATGTAAATGAGATGTAATGGTCATTGACAGCTTAAACCATGTACATTTACTKGTACTAAACCAAGCTGTAAAATGAACAGCAGGACAATGTGTTATGGTCTACATAAAAAAAAAAAAAAAGTATAGGCTCTACCTTCAAAACTTATTTATCCAGACAGGGGCAGGGCTAAGTACAAGCTTAACTAGACAACGGCTTCAAATATTCAAGAGTTCAAGAAAGGTGCTACTTTGACTTTTAGATACATAGAAAAATATCTTGTTTAAATCTTTAAAAAAAACGACCCAAAACCCCAGTCAATCTCCATGGTATAGTTTTAACAACCGTTTTTAAGCAGGTTACTGAATTTCACAGGAAAGGTAGTACATGTCTGCATAGGGCTTAAAATACAATTAAAAAACTAAAACAAGCACACAGGATCTATCAGCTTTTAGAAAGATCACTTTAAGGTATGTCTACACTTTCAGACAGGACAGCGCTCCAAAAGATGTAATGGGTACAGCCTAAAAAGAGTGAGTTTAAAGATGCAAAGAAATTCAATGGGTGGCCCTAGCTTCTCCTGGAAATTCCTTTGTATAGTGACACATTTGACTTGTCTGTCAAATTCCCAATACTAAAAAGATACGGTCTTATTTTTCTGACTCCTACGCATTCAAAACACTCAGTAAATGAACTGCGATTACCTGGAAGCAAAGGAGTACCTGATCTCATCAGAACACTGACCACAACAAACTAGATCACCAAACAATTTGTTGTTCCCAAWTGACAAGGCTGAAGCAAATGTATGGTCATTAGTAAAAATATCTGCATGTGGTGACGAATTCTAGAGTTTAAAAAGGAGAAGTGTTTTAAAATACTTTCCAGCTGGTTGTGGTCTTGCTGCAAAGAATGTCATCTGCTAAAACATTTCACAGTACAAAATGGTAGGTTACATGCAACCTTTTGTGATTTCTTAGAGAAAAGAAAATGAAAGTATTTTAAAACTTATTATGTGCAATTTCTCATCCTCCCTTTTGCTTTATGGGTTTTTTT